>NW_026895931.1:0-10250 GCF_033153095.1 Gastrolobium bilobum | reverse complement strand
GTAGTTCATCATAAAGGACAGACTTTGTTACCTGGCAAGGCCAATGTGGTAGCTGATGCTTTGAGTGGAAATCCAGTAGTTCATCCAGTTTGTTACTTGGTAACTTCGATGTGGTTGAGAAGCTCCGCAACTTGGCAGTGACCGCTCCGTGTGAGAGTGTACTTCTCGGATTGGAAGCATCTGATGTTGTGAACGAGCTGCTTGAAAAGATTAAAGAGGCACAAGTTCAGAGAGAGTGTCTGGATTATGTGAAGAACCAAGACGGTGTGTCTTGGAATGAGGATGGATTGCTTTTGTTTCAGCAGAGGATTGTAGTTCCTCGAGGCCCGTTAACAGAGGAGATTATGGCAGAAGGCCATAAGGGTCAGTTTTCTATCCACCCTGGTGCTACTAAGATGTATCAAGACTTGAAGAAGAACTTCTGGTGGTCGGGCATGAAGAAAGATGTTGCTGTCTTTGTGTCTAAGTGTTTGGTTTGCCAGAAGGTGAAGATTGAGCATCAGAGACCGTCTGGTGAACTTCAACCTCTTGAAGTACCACAGTGGAAGTGGGAAGGTATTTCCATGGACTTCGTGGTGGGATTGCCGAAGACTCAGGCGGGTTGTGACTCTATTTGGGTCATTGTGGACAGACTGACGAAGTCTGCCCATTTTCTTCCAGTGAAGGTGAGCTTCACTACAGAGCAGTTGGCCAAGCTTTATGTCTGCGAGATTGTGAGGCTTCACGGGGTGCCCGAGAGTATCATTAGTGATAGGGACCCGAAGTTCACATCTCGGTTCTGGGAGGCGCTACAGGAGGCTTTTGGTACGCAGTTGAGATTGAGTACCGCCTATCACCCTCAGACTGATGGACAGACTGAGAGGACCATCCAGACCTTGGAGGACATGTTGCGAGCTTGCACGTTGGAGCAGGGCTCGGCATGGGATAGGTACCTTCCGTTGGTTGAGTTTTCTTACAACAACAACTTTCATGTTAGCCTGGGCATGGCGCCCTACGAAGCACTGTATGGTAGGAGGTGTCGGACTCCTACTTGTTGGTCTGAGGTTGGGGACAAGGAGCTTTTTGGCTTGAACTTTGTCCAAGATACCACCTTGCAGATTCAGATGATCCGTGAAAAGTTGAAGCAGGCGCAGAATCGCCAGAAGAGCTACTATGATGTCAAGCATCGTCCACTGAAGTTCAGTGAGGGTGAACACGTTTTTGTGAGACTTTCACCTGTCACCGGTGTAGGTCGGACACTCGGAGTGAGGAAGCTGAGCCCGCGATATATTGGGCCATATCAGATCCTTGGTAGAGTAGGACCTGTTGCCTACCGGCTTGCCTTGCCTCCGAACCTGGCTAACATCCATGACGTGTTTCACGTGTCTCAGCTTCGGAAGTACATAGCAGATCCGTCGCACGTGCTGCAACCGGATGTCGTGGAGGTTCGGGAGAACCTAAAGACTCCCGTCGGACCACTCAGAATTCTCGATCGTGGCGAGAAACAGCTGAGGAGCAAGATCATTCCGATGGTCAAGGTGCAGTGGACAGGAAGGACTCCTGAGGAGTGTACTTGGGAGCGTGAGGACGAGCTTCTCCGGCAGTACCCCGAGTTTCGACCAGGTATGTTCTGATTTTGAGGTCAAAATCCTAAAAAGGTGGGGTGAATGTAAGAACCCGCACCGTTAATTAAGGTATTTAATTAATTAATTATGCAAAAATAAGAAATGATTCCATAATTGACCCTAATAATTATTTATGAGGCTTAATAATCATAATAAGTGATTAAGAATGCTGAAAGTCGCTTTTCGGAACAAAAGTGCAGATACCGGTTCCGCTAGTCGGTATAACTGTGTACCGAAAAAGTATCCCGAAAAAATTAAAGTAAGTGCATGATAATTACTAGAATAATATGTAGGACTTGTAAAATGAGTTTCAAGTCCAAATAATGAGAACTGGTGCTAGAAACCGGTACTGACTTGGAAAAGCGCGTACCGGAAGGTTGCTCAGAAAATTATAAGAAAAATATGTTAATTCTTAGAAAATTATGTAGTTTCATAATCCAAATTTTGGGATTAAAATGCTAAGCGTAGCAATTAAAGTTAATACTGCGTGCTTAAGTGAGTTTTGGCTATAAATACTCCCATTATGGGCACAAAACCCTAGGATCAGTTTTCTATTCGTGAGTTGGGGCTGACCATTTGCTGGTTACTTTTCCATTGGCTTTCCCTTCCATTTCTTGAGCCAAGTTGTGATCTTTCTTGAGTTTCTTCACATTTCCACCTTGTAAACACTTAGGAGCAGCCTTGTGGGAGTGAAAGGAGGGTCTTTTCTGAGTCTTAGCCACTGTTTGAGTCAGTCTTGGGGGCTGAGTTTGGAAGTTAAGTAGTGGAAGCCTTGGTCTTGCCATTTGTGAACTCCAAGTGTCTATCTTTGTGGAGAAAGGAGCCATCTTGTTGTGCATTTTCGTGCACCTTCTTAGTCAGAATTGTGAGGAGCTGTGTTGAGCTCCAAGAGCATCTCCCTTTGCTGTTTTTGAGCTGTGGTATGATCACCAACCTTTAACTTGAGTTTTAAGGCTTAAAAGTGGAAGCTTGATGCATGTTACGGTTAAAAGATGATAACTTGTTGTTAGGTAAGGCTTAACACACCTAGAAATGCATGATTAGGTGTTTAAAATCGGTAAAAGGGAACCTTTAAGGGATATCTTCACGGAAATGCAGAAACTGCATTCTGTCGTGAAATATCCGGATATCTGCCCGTGGAATATCCGGATATGGGATATCCGGATATGATATCCGGATATATGTATTCGGATATGGGGTTTTTGAATATCTGGATATGTACAGTGAGATATCCGGATATTGCATATCCGGATATGGTCCCGAGGAGTATCCGAATATTCTGGGATTTCGTAGAACAATAGCTGTGTTGTGCATACAGTAGGCTATTGGGGGTTTGTAGACCCTAGATTGATGAAGTTCAACTTCTGTATTTAATGGATTAAGCTAGAATAATGGGATTTCGGGTTTGTGGCTTTGTTAGAAGCTTTAAGACTTGAAAACGTAATGAAAAGGCGTTGTCTTTAGTTTGTATGCACGTGGTATATGTTATTGATTTATGTTTGGTCCATATCAGATTGTGATCTGCTGTGATTGGACTTTGAGCTTGTGGCATTGGATAGCTAGCTTAGAGGTAAGCTTTCGTGTCCTCGGTTTAGCCATGTTGTGGTTCCACCATGTCCCATTGGGGTATGGTTATATGCATGCTGTGTTACATGCTTTTGATGTTTTGGAAATGCTGTTGAGCTATTGTATGTTAGTGCCTTGTTGATATGCATGGAGGTGTTCCACCTATACGGTAAGCCTGAGTATGTAGAACATACAAGAGGGTGAGGCTGTGGGTGAGGTGCAAGCGGTGTTCCTTATACTACATGTAGGGAATAGACGTATTCCTACATTTCTCTGGCCAGTAGATAGTGATTACACACATGCCATAGATATCTGTTGCACTACATAGTTTTGGAACTGATAATGATATAAATGCTTTTTGAACTTATATTGCACATGTAAGTGAGCTTGGGGTGGAAGATCCTTGAGGACCCCTTGTCTTACTGAGATTTCTAGTTTAGAGATCTCACCCCACGTTTGGGGAATGCTTATTTCAGGGTCAGGTAATGTTAAGATCTCAGGCGGCAGGAGGCCGAAGCTGAGTTAGATTGCTGTTATATTATGCTGCCATGATTGGATGCTGGATTTGCATGCTACTTATGCTTATAGCTACAGTTTGTGTTATGGAGTTTTATGTTGAGACTTGTTGTTTACTATGTTATTTGGTGAGCATGGGGATTGTCCATGACACATAGTATTATTATGTCTTGGTTATGTCTTGAGTCTTTTGGAGTTGTATTAATGTATCAGGATATTGTCCGGATTACTTGATGTAATGTCGTGATTTAGATACACACTTTATCTATATATTGATGTATTTCAGTAGATGTCTTATTGCAATTTACATACAGGCGATATTTTATGAAATTGATTAAGTAATCAAGTTGGTAATTGATAATGACGTCATAATTGAAAAGAAAAAAGAATATTCCGCATTTTTAATTAAGCACCGCTTAATACGATGTAATGCTAATATTCCGGGAATATACGGGGTGTTACATAAATCGGTAAGGAGAACGTAGTCTTTATGTTAATGCTTTTGAGTTATGTATGTAGATACACTTGCTGGTCCTAAATCAGATTGTGATCTGCTGTGTGTTGGACTTGAGCTGTGAGGACTCTTGGCATTGGATAGTGAGCTTGCAAGGTATGCTTTCGTGTCCTCGGTTTAGCCATGTTGTGGTTCCACCATGTCCCATGGAGATATGGTATATGCATGCTGTGTTACATGCTTTTGATGTTTTGGAAATGCTGTTGAGCTATTGTATGTTAGTGCCTTGTTGATATGCATGGAGGTGTTCCTCCTATACGGTAAGCTTGAGAATGTAGAACATACAATAGGGTGAGGCTGTGGGTGAGGTGCAAGCGGTGTTCCTTGTACTACATGTAGGAGATAGACGTATTCCTACATTTCTCTGGCCAGTAGATAGTGATTACACACATGTCATAGATATTTGTTGCACTACATAGTTTTGGAACTGATAATGATATAAATGCTTTTAGAACTTATATTGCACATGTAAGTGAACTTGGGGTGGAAGATCCTTGAGGACCCCTTGTATTACTGAGATTTATTGTTTAGAGATCTCACCCCACGTTTGGGGAATGCTTATTTCAGGGTCAGGTAATGTTGAGACCTCAGGCGGCAGGAGGCCGGAGCTGAGTTAGATTTGCTGTTATATTATGCTGCCATGATTGGATGCTGGATATGCATGCTGCTTTATGTTTTTAGTTCGTGTTGTGTTTACGGAGTTTTATGTTAAGTCTTGTTGTTACGCTGTTTATTTGGTGAGCATGGGGATTGTCCATGACACATAGTATTGTTTTGTTTTGAGTATTTTGGGATCGTATTAATGTATCAGGATATTTTCCGGATTACGAGATGTAATGCCGTGATTTAGATACACACTTTATTTATATATTGAGGTATTTCAGTAGATATCTTATTGCAATTTACATACAGGCATTACTTTATGAAATTGATTAAGTAATCAAGATGGTAATTGATAATGACGTCATAATTGAAAAGAAAAAGAATATTTCGTATTTTTAATTAAGCACCGCTTAATACGATGTAATGATAACACTACCGGATATATATGGGGTGTTACACCAGATAGGCTGAATATTTTTTTACGTAGGCTTAGGCCATGAAGGCTAAAGCGTAGCCCAACCCAGCCCATTTGCACCCCTACTTCCTATAAACAATTGTTCCAATCAATATTGGACAATATATTTCGTATTATACATACATATGTTATATGAGCATATACCTTTTAAATGCCTTGGAACAAAGCCTGTTGCACAACTCATCCCATCAGCGAATTTGGGAAGAGTAGCTAAGTCCTTTCATATTAGGATTACAGTTTTACTGCTTTTTATAGACGGTTTGCTATAAATTTCAATTTGATATCTTAAAAACTGCCAATTTGTGTAAAGAAAAGCATAACAAAGCATATTCCCGCAAGAAAATTCATATCACCCATACTGCTATATATGGTAATATTCTTCAATGCATCATGGAAGTCTTTATATAATGTGCTGAATATTTTCTTATTGAATGATGAAAATTAGTTCCTAACTTATAATTTTCATTGTAATTTTTCTCTCGACATTGTTGGGATGAAAAGTTTTTGACAGTTTGATATAAATCTTAGAAAACAATTAGAGTTGGACGAAAAAAACTAACATTGTGGTATATAATTCCTATCTCTACAACGATTCTTTTTATAAGCGTAAAATGAAGCATTTAATTTAATTTGTAACAGAGTTAGAAGGTGGATTGAATTGTAAAAATCATTAGGGGTTAGCGATTCGAAAAGAAACCATAGGAGGAATTTTAAATGTTTCTCTACTTCTTTTTCTCACCACAAATTAAATAATTTGCAGCTCTTGCCTTGGATATGTCAGTCATTTGGAGAGGGTACGAATAAGATCACAATGAAAAAAGTATAAAAACCTCCAAGTGGCATATTATGAAGGTAAAGAGCAAAAACAAACACACCACTCCAATTTAATCATGGACAAAAAGAAGTATAAAAATAAAACTTTATTGGATGATGATTCAATACAATCACCGAAAGCACGTGATTTTTTTATTCATATTGTGTGGCTCATAATAGTATCATATATTGAAATACACACTTATTTTTTCGGGAGGCTTGACAAAGTCTATTATGTAGCGATGGAGGACTTCAAGGGCAGAATGTGATGGCATAGTCAGGTTTGGAGAAGCAAGTAAAGGTGCTAGTCTTGTCATCATATGCGTAGCTATAAGCATCAGGACATTGCTGCTTGAAAATGTCAGAGTATTTTGTTGGAGGACATTTCTCTGCTGTGTTGAAATCACCAGTGCAACAATACTGAGGCTGGTTTAAAGCCAAACAAGCACTCTTGCAAGCAATAGCGCTTCCATCAGAACTTTTCATTTGGAGCTCTGCAGGGCACACATTGTTGATGTTGTTAGGGCAGCTTGAGGTTTTGCATTCACCGCTCCCACCTTATGGGGTCACTGAAACGGGAACGTTGAACCCGTCCACGTTGCTTACATCGTAGAAATCTTGACCTCCATCTGATGCTACTGTAATTTCTACCAAAGTTGCTGGTGGGATTGCACCGGCACCGTTGCATGCCACTTGACCGGACGCACAATCGGCGGTGGCACAACTGAACTTTCCGTTGTTGTTCGAACACCCCGTCCTAGCCCAAAACCTACCTGACCATGGGGAGGGGAGGTCTACGGAGTTGGATGCTCCCGTTGCCAACTCGAAACCTGTTGTTGACAACTGAGGCTTCTGATCGCCAGTTAAGGTTCCTGGCCATACTGTGTATGGGCAATTGTTTCTGAAAGTAAACTTGGCTCCTTGAGCCACTGTATGCAAAACCAAAATCATAAGCTATACGTGGGGATTTGATGATCAAGTCGTGTATGGATTTCAAAAAAGACAAATTTTATACCTTATAAAGTAATTTGAGTAAACATTAACCTACACTTAGGGAATAAATCATCTCATGTGTTATTTAACACGACCATATCATGTGATAGTATTGTAATTATTTATGGGCAAATCAACAGTAGGATCTTGTTACATAACATGCTGATATCAAATAACACATTAGGAAATCTATTCCCATACTCGTGTACCATTAACATGAGGAATATTGTATATATTTTGTTACATATATAAATGCATATTATAACTTATAAGGCGTTAATGTCTATGATAAAGAGAATAAGGGAATGGAAAATGTAATTGAAATATACCATAGAAGAGGAATGCAAAGCAAAGGCAGAGAGCAACACGGGTGATCGTCATTGTTGGTGAATAGTGATGAGTTCTTGTTTACAGAGGTTGCTTGTGAAGTATGGGTTTTAACGTGCGTAGCTATTATATAGGCATTGAGGCTTGAATATTCAATGATCCGTATCTGCTACGGTTCGCTGTGTTGATTAATTGAGTTAATTGTTATTATCCTCTACCATGACCCCGTGGGACTTAATCATGTTAAATATATGTTTCTAAATATTTAACTTAAAATATAATCATCACACATGTATAAACTAATTTATTTCTTAATATTTTGTAAATTAGAGGCATTCATATAGTTAACACGGTTAAATGTAAGACAGTTATACAAGCATGCATTTCCTTTATTTTTAAGGAGTGCTCAATGTAATAAAAGTAAGAGAAATATTACTCACCTTTCACATGAGATATCATCTCTCATTTTCTCTCACTTCGATTTCCGTACCCCACTTTTTTTTTTTCTTTTTTCTTGTAATGGTGAGACCCATTTATTTTCTCTCTACAACATACGATAACTATCTTATTTTACATGAAACTAATAAAACCCTAATTAAAAGTAATATGTTCTTATTTTAAATTTAATTTTGATGTAGTATTATTGAAAATAAATTTCTTATATTTAATAATATAATATAATATTATATAACTAATTTGATATTTCATATAATTGTTAACGTAATCAAATTCATTAAATTATGAGTGTTCAAAACAAAATCAAGCGATGGAAATCAGGAATGTGTCCAGAAAAAATAATTCTATTGTGTCTTGCTCTAGAAAAGAGGAGATCCCCATCGCTTGGAAGTTTCCGGACGAAGGATGGGTGACGTTAAATACTGATGGAGCAGCCAAAGGTAACCCAGAACCGGCTGCGTGTGGAGGTATTTTTAGAGACAGTACTGGGCGATGACTCTCTAGTTTTTCCTATAGAATCGGCCATTGTACTGCTATTATGGTATAATTAGTTAACAATCGACTACAAAAAAACGCGGCGTTAGAGAAGATTGGAATTAGTTAAGAATTTTTATTATTATTTTTGACGATATTCGACCTCTGCAACTAAATTAGTGTACTTTTATTGTCAATATTTGTCATATGATATATGTTAAAATGAATAAGACATACTTGTTTGTAGCTTGATTACATTCTTGCAAGAAATCCATGTTGGATATAATATTCTTCCATCTTATTTTCTTTATCTAGACACGGATGTAAATGGATCAGGCGGCCAATTAGAGGCTTACGGTCCACCCTACATCAAGCCATACTTGGCCAATTATATCTAATAAAATACAAATACTCTGGTCTTTAATAAATCAGTATTTAGAAAACAGGTTATAGACTTTCTTTTATAATGTCTGGTCTATAAGTTTATAGACCAGCTTGTATTATATTATTTATTTTAAATAAAATAATTATTTAAATAATTTTAATAATAAAAGAAATTAAAAATTAGTTAATACAAACTACTAGAGATTTAAACAAATTAATTGTCAAGAACTAAAAACAAAATGTAACGGCTAATACAGTAAGAATAATCATGACGGAATTTAGTCACAATTTGTTAAGAGTTAAGAATAGTTGTTGATTGAATAAAATAAAATAAAATAGTAGAGACTACCCATTTAATAAAAATTTATTAATATATAATGCTAACTCAATCAAATGAAAATTCAATATATATTCAATATAGCTTATAATAAAAAGTTTACTGAAAAACTTAAAAATTTGTTTATCAAATATGATAAAAACCAGACATGCTATTAATTTACATCCCAATGCCAAATTGGGAGGGGTAGCAAGAAGTGGGATAAGACCAAAAAAACATACGTAAGTTTCTATTTTTCTCCCCTGTCACCGATATCACACGTAAAGTTTGTTCGCTGTCTAATGTGGAATTGGGAATACACAAACTGTTGGCTGCTAAAAGATCCCGCCAATGACTCAATTTTAATACATTAATCCCCATAAAAACTACCGCCGTCACAACATGCAAAGGGGACAAATAATTTGAAAACAAATTTTAATATTTAGTTTGGTGATTAAAAATTGATGATTAAAAATTTATTCGGTTGGGAAGTATCTTCCCCCTCGTTGATTCAGTAATTATTATATTAATATATAATTTAAATTCAAAAAACTAATGTTTTATGCTTTTTTAAGGTAGTTAATATTTGTTTAAATTTCCTTCACCAAAAAAAAAATAATTATTTGTTTAAATTTTAAAGGAATACGGTTTTCTTCAAATAAAATTATATCAACATTGGTTACCCAAAAAAAAATTTATATCAACATTAGGACGTGATTTTCTTCTAATAACATTAACTGTTTATCCTGTAGAAAGATATATAAACACCTCCAAGTGGCATATATATATATATATATATATATACCCGTAAATCTTGAAAGTTTCAACATATTAATTAATGAAAAATCACCTCAACATGCTAATCAATTAGGTTTATATTCAAACATGATTTAACCTTATCCTTGTTTTTTTTTTTTTTTTTGGTAAACTATGGTGGCTTGAAGATATTTGTGTTATGTCTTGAAGATAGAGATGTCTAGCCCAAAAGACTAGTGTGTTTATCTTGGATCGAGGTGCTTTCTAAGGCATCTATTTATATATACCACTTGAGCATACCAGCTCACTGTGCACAAGTAAGTAAAGAACAATTTTCGCCAAAGAGATGTTGTGTGTGTACAGTAATAGCATAACAATTAATAAAGAGAGAATCTCTCATACTTGTAGTTTTTATCTCTTATTTATAGGGTATACCTATGGGTATTGGAATTA
>NW_026895930.1:0-102568 GCF_033153095.1 Gastrolobium bilobum | reverse complement strand
ACACGAGCACATACCTTCTAGTCTCAATGGCGCTCTATAGTACCCAATAATCCCAACTCACATTAAATTTCACATCACGACAGCTCATACTCCCTGTCAGTTATTTCAAGGTCTTCACCCACAATTCCATTCATGAATCTTTTCATCTACAACATCATATTTATAATTTACACTCCCTGTTAATCTATTTGTCATTTAACCATCTAAACTCTATCAATTTAGCCCTCTCAGAGCCTAAACACAACATCTATCAATGGCTTCCGCATTAAAGGCCTCATTACTAATACTTTCACTAACTAACCGTTTTTATCTTTTCATTCGATGTCAATGTTGTAATTCAAACATATGTTCCCATTATTTGTGCCTCAATTTCGTAATCATCGACATTCAATCATGGATGTCTAACTCAAAACACTAGGTCATAATCCTCCTTTAAAAGTCTCATCACATTGGCAATTTCCAAACCTATTCTTTCTATCACCTGGAACTACTTTCATCCTTAAACAAATTTCTAAAATTTTATCAATACCGTGTATCTCCAAAGGATATATCCCTCTCACTTAGCATGTATCACATACCGTGCTCCAAGTCACTCCATCGAGTTATCAACCTTTATTTAATCATCATAATTTAAGTTACTGCTCCGTATTAAACATTTTCACCTAATTCCATCACAACTAACTTCTAATGAAAGGCCATCAGGCCACCATCTTAACTGCACATTTCTTCTTCATTAGTCCTTTCTAATATACATTCACTCAATTCATCAATATTAACAAGTTTCTATTCTTTACCATAGGGCAAGAATCCCCAATAAACTTCACATTTTCCTTGGAACTCAAAATTCATGGCACCACACTCGGTGTACAACTACGCACATCCCCTAGTGCTCAAGACTCATACCTCAAATACCTTCTCATGACATCTCATATATTACATTCCATTTGATACATTACTGTTCACTTAAAGTTACCCGATATCACATCTTGCGTTCTTTACATGACACAATCCTCCCAATACAGTGGGTAAGAACATCCCCAGGTTAAACCCCTCGAGCTCTTGCTGTCCTAAGGGCCCCAGATGTAAATGACCCACCGATCAGAGAATCTACCCTTATGATCGATGCAGTAATAGGTAACCTACCACCAGCTGCCCCTGTGCTAGGAGCATCCCCAAATGTTTCTTATCTGTGCCTTTATATAAAATACCCCAACTATACTAGCAGTCCCATCAATGCGGGCTACTTCCTCGACTCATATTACTCATATAAGATAACCATAGTCTCCGGGAACATAATCCGCACGGAGATAGCTATACACCCGGGCACATAAGCCGAACAGAGATATCCATACTATTGAGTCGTATAACATGCACCCAGTCCACAGAGAAATTTATATTTATAACATATCTGTATATAACAGCCAACGTGTACCCAGTACACACCAGATCACACATAGACCCAATCCCTTTGGTGTCTGTATCATCCCGTATGTAACGGCAAAAGTATTTTGTATATCCACATGGGGCTGCCCCCATAATCATAGTAGTAATAGTACAATAACCATATCACATATTTGTATACTCCATTATTTCTTCCTTGATTATTCTTCTTTTATTTTGACTTGTCACCAGACATGGTTCACAACGTAATCTCTATTCCATGAATTCAGAATTTTTCTCAAGGTTTTGTACACCTCTCACATCTCTTAGTATAATGTATCGTATTTCCACATATAATTCCCATCACACAGGGGTTTTCTAAACCCAACTGTCCTTGCACTAATAATTGTTCATCAGCCCTTACACTGATAATTATACATCAGTTCTTGCATTGAATTTACACGTCAGTCCTTGCACTGACACTTACACGTCAGTCCTTGCATTGACAATTACCTCAGCTCATTAGCTAATCTTATCATTTTCATTTTTACATATTAGTTCTTTCGCTAACTACATAGTTCCACACTCTATGCATCTTAAGTTCATACACTAATCACATGATTTCACATTAAGTTGTACCTTAGCTCATTCACTAATCATACCATCTCACCTTGTTGTTGTACAACAATAGCTCACAAATCCT
The DNA here is from genome assembly GCF_033153095.1 of Gastrolobium bilobum. Lineage (NCBI taxonomy): Eukaryota > Viridiplantae > Streptophyta > Magnoliopsida > Fabales > Fabaceae > Gastrolobium > Gastrolobium bilobum. Next base: position 100,485 of record NW_026895930.1, on the reverse strand, counting down.
ATCACCGTTCAAATCCATTATCTGCTAGGCTCACATAAACCTATACTCAATATTGTAGAGCGACCCATTAATTTTCCTGCTCACTTCCACCCTTGGTGGTTGTAGAATATTCCTTACATTGAAAATACCTCCGCTCCGTCTATCCATCCATATCAAATACCAAATGATTTCACAAGCACACTACTATAAGTAGTATATATATACAGATCACTAGATCATGATTTCTTTACAATTCTCATTACTATCTTACATATGATTATACTATTCAACCATCCTATCCATTTATCATTGACAAGTCTTTCAATTTGAATCGACGTTCATTAACTACAATAGTGCCTTCATTGTACATTTATCTTATGCTATCCATGGCGACTCTCTCAACTTCTCCCCTATACATAGAATACATAGTTAATTCATCTCGCCTATGTTTAATCAACACTACCTCCTTATGGACTTAATTTCCCTATTTTAATATATCTCAATTAACACTTCACTAGCATAAAATTTTCAAGTGGTCAATTCCCTTAGGATTAGACATCAAATATTCCATTTATTTCTCTACATTAACTATTCCAATTCATTCAAGTGTACACCATCTATCAGGAACTTATAACTTCTAATCCAACATCACATATTCTAACTCGTTCCTAAGCATACCCGTTCATATCTTCCAATAATTCGTCAGGTTTTAAGTCACTCACCTTAATGAAGTTCATTCACCAAGTCCTCCTGTCCATAATTGTTTTACTACACTACACATATACATAGAAATTTTACCAATACCATCTTTATACTATAAACTCATCTCAATTATATATTTATTATCGACAGTACTACCAAATTCGCCTATGCTAATACCGTACATACCATAGGTTTGTTTACAATTTTTACTTATAATACAACTTTATAAATTTCATCAAAAGGTGAGACAAAATATTTAAGTCTGCTTTCCTTAAGTCCTCTAATATTCATATTTTAATTACCACCATCTTTTGTCCATGGAGCAGTCAACACTGTAACCACAACACCAGGCTAAGGACTTACATTCGGTGCTCCAGGGTTACTACGCAGGCTTCTTACGATGACCACACATGTAACACAAAGGAATGGATTGATCAGACCCACACTAAGGAATCACATATGCAGTAATCAATAAGAATCTACATACAATTATGCAACACATAACACAACTATACACTATCAGAGTTCCCTAACAAAACTGCTCTGATACCATAAAATGTAACAGCCTGTTGTACACCGGTATTGTTAACATTAATTATGATATTAAGCGCAGTTACAATCACAGCAATTCATTTATAAAAATGCGAGTAAACTTTTTCCGTTATTACGCGAGAATTTAAAACAATAAAAAGCATAATAATTAAAAGTTGTGACCGTAACTGTAAACTCTTATGGAATATTTATTTAGACTAATTTTATAACTTATTTTAGTTACTACAAGTCACTAAGGGGTTCCCATAAACCCACTTAGCATATTTCTCATTTTTACGTTTTCAACCTATCTGAACATGGTTCGGTCATTAATTTTCTGTGGATAAACCGCATTCTACAAGCCTCCCGTCTTTAGATATGTTATTCTCCACTCAATTACCTTTCTAGGAAGCTATCACACGAGTTATTTCAATCTTGTTTGCTTTGGATATCGCCGTTTGAAGTTGGACAAGCAAAACTGCCAGCCAACCCCAAAACAGCTCCAAACATCCTTCACTCCACGAATTACTGCAGAAAATTCACTCAACCAATTGCTCTCAAATTTTTATACAACAAACTAGACACCTCAAACTTCAATTTGATATATCATACACCTAATTTGACCAAGTAATGAAGCAGGATTAATTTCCCAAAATCGGTCCAAAATTGCCACATGTGCAGTGAGCAAATGGACAGTCTGCACTCTCTGCCTTCTACAGGCCGACGTCCAACCCAGAACTTTACCAACTTTTACCACAAGATAGTGGACATCTCAAGCTTCAAAATGGCGTATGACACGCCCTTGTAGCTAAAAATGGTCTTCCTACTATAATAAGAATATTTTCATCAACTTCACAATCAAGGATTATGAAGTCAGCTGGAAAAATAAATTTTTCCACTTTTACCAAAATATTTTCCACTTTTCCTTCAGGGTATACAATAGACCTATCAGCTAATTGGAGAGTTAATGTTGTGGGGGCAGATTTTATTCCTAATTGCTTAAAAATAGAAGCAGACATCAAATTAATGCTAGAGCCTAAATCACATAAAGCTCTACCAATATACCCATCTCCAATAACACATGGAATAGTAAAAGAACCTGGATCCTTCATTTTAGGAGGTACTTTGGTGGAGACGATGCTGCTGTATTCTTTGGTAAGTGCCACTGTCTCAAACTCCTCTATTCTCCTCTTCCTTGATAGGATGTCCTTCATGAATTTGATGTAGCTTGGCATGTGTTGAAGGGCCTCCACAAATGGAATGTTGATCTGGAGTTGCTTGAGGATGTCTAAGAACCTCTTGAAGTGCTGCTCCTGGTTTTGATTTTGGAGCCTTTGTGGAAATGGAATCTGCCTTGCCTTTGATATTGGCTGAATGACTTCATTTTTCTGCATAGGTATGGCTGGCTCCTTTGATTTAGGTGCTGATTTTTCTATTTTGCCCAAATCACCTTGTTCCTTATTGTTTTCTGAATCTTGCACTTCAATTACATTAGGCTCTTTCTCTTCAATTGGTTGAACATTTTTTTCTGCCAACTTCCTCAAGGTAGAAGGCCTAATAACATGCTCCAGTTGTTCAACCTCTCTTCCATTTCTCAAATGGAGAGCTTTACAAAACTTCTTTCCCTCTCTCCTTGGTGCTTCAGTATCACTAGGAAGTGTTCCCACTGGTCTATTGCTAAGGGAGGATGCAATCTGCCCCATTTGTGTCTCTAAGCTATATAGAATCGCTCCATGACTTTGAAGCATGGCCTCATGATTTTGCAGCATTCGATTTGACCACTGGTCATTTGGAAGAGGTTGCGTTTATGCATTAGATTGCCTTTGCTGATCTTGAGGAATTTGTGAGTTAAAACCGGGTGGAAATTGAACTTTTGGCTGATAAGGTTGCTACCCTCCTTGGAAGGACTGATTCTGATTTCTATTTCCAACATTTTGATGATAATTTTGGCCCTGATTCTGGCCAAAATTTCCACCTTGTTGCTGCCATCTTCCTTGGTTGTAATTCCCTCTATTATTGTAGTTTCTGTTGTAGTCACCAACATAGAAGGTTGAAGAGGGGTTGCTTAGGCACTCTTCAAACAAATGGGCACCATAGCAAAGTGAGCAGATTTGTGTGGCTGCAACTACTTGGGCAGGTGGTTGCTGTTTGGTTTCAGCCGTTTGCTTGACTAAAACCTTGACAGTGTTATGCAGTGTTGCTATAACACCTTGCATTTCCAAATTATATATTAATATATTAAATGAGGATTAAAGGGAAGGATTAGTGAAAATCCTGGAAATTAGGTTAAAATACAAAGAAAGGGTAAAATGGTAATTAGCCAAACACGTAACCCTATGAAGGTAAAAATTGAGTAGGAGGTCTCAGATGATAAAAATAACCCTGGAAATGGATTCAGAACGAAAAATTGAATGGTTAGGCAAGTTTTAGAAAATTTGGTGAATAATGTTTTTACCGGGTAAAAATACCGCGGTACAATTGCACTGTAAAATGTGCCAGTTGAGTTTTGAGCTCTAGGTTTAGAATACAAGTTATAAATGGTGTATAGGACTAGGAAATATGATTTCTGAAGAAAATTGGCGGAAATTAGTAAGTTTGGGGAAGCATGCCTACGGCGCGCGTAACAGCTTAAAACTGCGTTTCTCCGAACGACCGGAAAACTCCGGATTCATCTGATCATGGCTAATTAAAGGACAATGGATAATGTTAAAAATTAGAGTTTCTAAATAGGTTATGAATTTACGGACGTTTAGCGGATTAAGCGGGAGTTTTAAATTTGTTTAAAATCGTGTGAGGTGGCGGTGGGACTCACCTCACGTAAGTCACTTATGCCACATGTTCCTACGACTATTCATCATCACCTTCTCTCCTCCCTCACTCATCAAACCCGCGACCATCACCAAAGGAAGGCAAGTTTGCTTCCAAAATTTCTTCCCTCCATTACTCACTCTATACTCAACCAAATCAAGTGAAGTTTGTCTTGAAACTTGTTGGAAATTGCCTCCCAAACACATTTGTAGTAGCCTTGAGCCTTGAAACCCACTAGATTTTGAGAAACCCCTCCCCCAAACCCGGGGCCCTTTGTATGAGATTTGTGTTCATGGAGTTGTTTGGAGCTCCAATGGTTTAGTATGTCTTGGAAGAGTCTTAGGCCTTGATATTGATTGGGTAAGTTTCATCACATTTTATTGGTTGGATTTGTTGATTTAATTCATGAGCCTTAGAGGTATTTTGTGTGATTGATGTAGTTAGAGAGCTCAAATTGAAAATGTGTATAGATAAATATGTCTTAGAATGATGTGTTGGAGCTATAAATGCAATAAAAATTATGGGTGAAAATTATGATAACTTAGTAGAAATTTGGATGATGCCATGAACTTTATGATTTTGAATTGTGTTAGGATTGTGTAAGTGAGTTGTTGTATGGTTGTATGATGTAATAATGGGATTGTATGAGGTGTGGAATAGTGGAATTGAATTGAATCACCTTTGGTATGAGGCTTGGGACAATTCGGCCTTAATGGGAAAAATAAAGATTTAATGTTGTTAAATTATATGGTTGATGTCTTGTGTTGTTAAATGATGATTAGAAGGGTTGTGTGATGGTTGGAAGCTTTGAAAATCAATGGAAAAATATTGGATGGTGTTGGATTATGTATTGAACCTAGAGCGAATTAATTGGTAAAATGATGTTTGAATGATGTAGGATGCAAATTGGCACCTAAAATTGCATTGTATTAGCCTTAGGATGCTTAAGAAAAATAAAAAGAAAATGAAAGAAAATATTTTGTGTTTTTTCACTATAATGGCTGAACCTCACTAGTGGGGGGAGGGAAAGGAAAATTTGACGTTTTGTGAAATTGATGGTTTACCATGTTTTGACGATCCGTGTATGGTCGTTGTAGGTTGCCTTTCGTGGATTTGAACCCTGAACCGTGAGCTCGATGGGTTGCCCTTGGTACCGGACCAAAGGGGATTGTGGTGAGTATTTGAAACCATGCTTGAAGAGTTAATAACTTGCATGTGTTTGTATGAATGGAAATTAATTGGAAATGTCCTCTGTGTAGGCATTTCTGTTGTGTACCTAGCTCAAGAAATATACTGCATTGGAGCTGTGGGAGAGGATTATAGAGGTAACCTCTTGGTATTGGGGTTTGATCCCCTTGTGTGTTTCACCATGCCCGTTGAGGGTAATGGTAGGAAGTGTATGTAAATAATATAGGATAACATGTTCATGCATATTGTATGTGTGTTGGTACATAGGATGTACCGTGTCTCTGGCCAGTAGACTGTTTGCCTTCAGGCGTTACGGACTTCCACTGGATAGGTCTCCATGAGGGAGTTCCAGTTGACCTGGAGTTATGGTGTGTGATCCGGATAAGAGCACACTAGGAAGTCTCGGGTGGATATGGATGGAGGGTGCCTTGTTTGATGTTCTGGGAACACGCCTTGGTTTGAAACCCGTAGGCTTATATGCCGAGCCAATAGGCTGGACGTTGCGCGGTTTTAGCATCGACCATTCCATCTTCGTCATATTTTGTATCCCTATGCTCCCCTATTTCACTAAATCCCTTACTTTATCCCGTTTTCAGATGTTATGTTGTATTATTTATATGCATCGAAGTGAGCCATTGGGCGGAGTATTCTCCGGAACCTCTGGGTTACTGAGATATATTCGTATATCTCACCCCGCTTTGGGGGCTTTATTTCAGGAGTTAGCAGTGGAGTTGGAGCGGCGGGAAAGAAGCCCGTATGATGTTTTGGACGTAGAACTACCTATTTTGCATTTTGTTGGCCATCGTGCCTAGGCTAGACTTAGGTCATGAACAATGCATATGATTAGGAGATGATTATCATCTTGTTCATGATGTATTTTGTCTAAGTTTAGTCTTGAATTACCATGTTTATTTTGGAGTAATTATTATGTTTTACTTGGAGGTTATGGTTTGTAAATTGTACTATGTCATTTGGAGGATTTGTAATTTGTACATGAAGAATTGATGTAATATGGAAGTATGTAATATGATTAAAGGGCAATAGGCCTATTCTAGGATTGATTATGTTTTATGTTGCAAGAAGCATGAAAACTAATATTGTGATTGAAATTGATTAAATTTAGAAAGTAAGCATGAATGATGTATAATGATTAAATTAGATATAAACTGTGTGGGTTGTAAGAGCACCAAGGCATTTCTGGTCCTTGTGTGCCACCCAATGATTATTAGGTACAATTTGAGGTCATAGAACACTTTTGTAAACTTTGGGATTATTGGAAAAACAAAGGAAACTCTGGCGAAGTTTCTAGAAATTGGCAGAATTTAGATGAACTATGGTAGAGCATATCTCCCTCCATAGAGGTTCGATAGGGACGTGCCATACGCCGTTTTGAATCTTGCGATGTTCTCTACATTGTGATAAAATTTGGGATTTTCTGGGTTGGCCGTCGGCCTGTAGAAGGCAGAGAACACAGACTTCCCATGTTGCCACTGCACATATGGCAGTTCTGGAGCGAGATTGGGAAAATATTCCCGCTTCGTTTCTTGTTCAAATTAGGTGTATGATATGTCAAATTGAAGCTTGAGGTGTCTAGTTTGTTGTATAAAAATTTGAGAGCAATTGGTTGAGTGTATTGTCCAGAATAATGGATTGAGTGAAGGCTGTTTGGAGCTGTTTTGGGGTTTGCTGGCAGATTTGCTTGTCCAACTTGAAACGGCGATATCTGGAGCAAACGAAAACTTTATGACTCGTGTGATAGCTTTATAGAAAGGTAATTGAGTCTAGAATAACATACTAAAATATGGGAGGCTTATAGAATACGGTTTGTCCGCAGGAAATTAAAGACCGAACCATGTCCAGATAGGTAGAAAACGTAAAAGTGAGATTTTAGCTAAGTGGGTTTATGGGAATCCCTTAGTGACTTGAGAGAACAAATATATGATGTAAAAGTAGTTTAAATAATTATTCCACAAAGAGTTTATAGTTACGGTCACAGCTTTTATTTATTACGATTTTTATTGTTTTAAATGCTTGCGTTATAAACGGAAAAAGTTTACTCCCATTTTTATAAATGAATTACTGTGATTGTAACTGCGCTTAATATTATAATTAATGTTAACAATACCGGTGTACAACGGGCTGTTACATTTTATGGTATCAGAGCAGTTTTGTTAGGGAACTCTTATAATACATAACTGTATTTTGTGTCGCATAGCTATCTGTGAAATGTTTATGATTAAAATATATGTGATTTCTCAGTGTGGGTGATGGGACGTAAATTCGTTCCCATCTAAGCCCATTTTGATGGCAAAATACCATATGTTCCCTCATCTGATGAGCAACTTCAGCATGAAAATCACTTGTTTTACACATTTGTGACAAAAACACAGTGGGAACGGATGGTAACGTATTCCTTTAAAATATATTAAAAGGGGAACGAACTGAGACACATTTAATGCACCTGCTCCATTCATTTAATGCTTCTGTACACTTTGCAGGTAACGTAGAGTTAAAGACTTCTAAAAAGCAAGGCGGTGCACCAACTGAGCAGCTGGAAACGTGAAGAGCAGAGAATCAAGAGTTCTCATTGGCTGAAAACAGAAGCAAAATATGGGAAGGCCTACAAACAACGAATAATCATCACCAAGCCCTGTTTCATTCAGCAATTCACGCAAGCTTCACACTCTGCTGCCACCGTCCCGTCCCCTCATTCAAGCAACTAGCTCTAAGGGAATTACAGTCTTGCCATTCCTCTTCCAGCTATAAATAGGACCTCCCTCACACAAAAACATCATCGAATCTTGGAGGGTTTGCAGTCCGAAAGGAAGAGATCACTTAGTAGTAGTTAGTAACTTAGTTTAATTTTCAGTTGTAATTATAGTTAAGCGACACCCCTTCTTCCCTTCTCTGTAAACAACCATCAAGACTCCTCACGAGCAAATACCCATCTTTCTCCATTTTCTGTTTCTTTTTGTAAACTGTCTTTTAAATTAATATAAGTGTTTTTCTCTTCGTTCCAATCGTTATCTCTTGACTGCATCTCGGGTCTATGTGATCTCAGTTGAGAATAATTATGTTTAAACTATCAGCCATGAACTGAACTATCTGTGGAACGGGTAAACTGTGAAACTCTTAAAGAACTGTTTTCAAAACTCTTGACCGAAGCTTTTTGTATTTCTTTGGCTGAGTAAGTTATATTCATTGTGCGCCAATGGAAATTGGGTACATACTGAGAAAGGAACTTCCATAAGGAAGGAATTTCAGACAGCTTAGCCATTGGGGGAAGATAAATGTCATGGCAAAAACGCTACTGGTCACCTTAGGAATAAGGGGCCAACTCGTCTATTTTAAGGTTCTGAACTAAGTACCTGTTGGAGTCAAGGGAGCCATAGGAATATGGAAACTTATGAGCCATCTAGACCATGAGCTGAGGAATCAGAGTTGGCAGGCAAAGAAACTGGGACAAAGCCAAAAGGTGTTAAGTCTTGAGCAGAGAAAACAACCCCTTTAAGAGTGAAGCAGTGAATCCATTCCTTTTGTTAAACTGTTTTAACCACCACCCTGTTGTCTCTTGATTATAGTTATTTCTGTTTTAGTAATTTTATTTTATTTAGTACTTATAAAAACTCCAATGATTGTTATTTCACCTTCTTCTAAACAGGAAGGATCACATACATAACGCAGCGAGCAACTGTTTGCCATCAGGTTGAACCTACTGTTCCTGAGGAACGTTGTCAAGACAGTAGGTGTAATGCCTGGCAACTTGCAAGGATCAACGACTGTCCCCACACACTAACACGAGACTGTTCAGCGTGTTTTGTCCTCACTCGCACACTTTCCGGGAAAACTTCCCAGGAGGTCACCCATCCCAGAATTGCCCCAAGTCAAGCACGCTTAACTATGAAGTTCTTCCGTTCCGGGCTACCGAAAAGTAGATGCATCTTGTTAGTATAGGTAGTACCAATTAATTCTTATAAGCTATTCCCAACTGTACCGTCCCATACCAGCACAGTCTCTGGAATCCCTCTCTTTCGGGTGTTGATTCGATTTATTCATGTACCCTTGTCCCTAGAAGACTGCCAGGAGCCGCTCCTTGTTTGTGCCCTTTCGCACCATGCCCTTTCGCACCGGTGATCACTCCCCGCCCTCATCAGTGCCCGGGATGTTACAGTTCACATCGTTCATGCACGATTGCGAGGCAATGTCTCATTAAAATAGTGAGTTCTTGACTAACTATTTTAGGTTTTCCTTTCTCTCTTATCATTAGGAAATATTTTCCAACCTATATAACTTATCTTTTCCCATTGAAAAGATATATGACATCACACACTTTAATAAGGGAAAAAAAATTTATTTATTGCTTTTTGATAAATTATTTATGCATTTATTACACTTTTCAAAAAATTTGCACATTTATTGCACAATGTGACGTCCCTTTTGGGCGTCACATGTGATGCCCCTTTCAGGCGTCACACCCTAAGGGGAGACGCCTCAATGGAGCGTCACATGTGACGCCCAAAAGGGGTATCACACTTGAGCCCTATAAATACCCCCATTTTTACCATTTCACTTCTCACTCTTACTCTTATCTCTTTCTAACCTCTCTCTAACCACGGATTGTGCTCTCAACCGAACGCATAAATTTTTGTAGCGAAGCTCTGCCAACTTAGGTAAGTTCGTAATACCTGCTATGTATACGTTTAAATTACAGTGCTACATGTTAGGATTTATCGTATATTAGAGACTTAGAACATAAGGATAGTCACTTAGAAATTTTGTACCATGCTATGAATGTTGTATTGATTTAGTAATTTTTTTGTTACGTAGTTATTATTATTATTATTATTATTATTATTATTATTATTATTATTATTTAATTAGGCATTAGGGTTTAGCGTATTAATTAGTGATTAAGAAAATAGTGATAGTGACTTTGTAAATTTTGTATGATGTTATGAATGCGGGAGTGTATTGATAATTATTTAGTCACTTAGGTGTTATTATTAGTAAATATTTATGAAATTATTAGTGACTTAGGGTTAAGTATTATGTCAGTATAATTTAATTTGTGTCCGACGTTTTATTATTATTTAATTACAAATAAATTACTGTACTACGTATTAATATTATTTCATTAATTACGATTTAGTAAAAACGTAGGGTTTATGCTTAATATTTTTGATAATAAATTAGGGCATTGCTTAATTAATGTGTACATAAAATATGTTGTTACATGTGATTAATTTCATTGTTGTTTTATATTATATAGTTTAGGGTCATGGGTGATTCATCATCATCTGCGGGTTCTGCATCGGATCCAGAGCCTACCGATCGTAGCATGTTCATCATACCTGGGCCGTATAGATGAAAGGTCCTTCGTAAGAGGACGCAGAGTGCCCATATTTCATAGCGAGTGTGGAATACGGAACATGTTAGGAGACTAAAGACCAGGCATGGGAGACCACAGGGGGGCCACCTACCGGCACTATTCCAGAGATGGTCATAGACTACCTCACACAGGCTGGATTTATACATGTTGCCCGCATGCGACATATCCAGGTATGCAATTTCCGGCGTTTTATATTTATGTGATTATTCAATACCATTCGTTAACACGTGATAATTGTATAATTTATTTCAGATTGATGCCCCATTAATTAGTGCTCTGGTCGAGAGGTGAAGACCAGAGACACATACTTTCCACATGACCCAGGGTGACTGGACGTGACTCCATAACAGCAGTATCTTTGGCTTGTTGTCACACCCCTTATTTACTTCCACACCGTAAAGGCATGTCAACCGGATAGGTGCATACGACAGTTTGGTCTGGATCAACCCATCCCGAATGAGAGCAAGAAGTTGAAAGGGATCCATGATCATACTCTGCGGGGGAAGGTTGATGAGAACTGGAAGCGTAAGCTTAGTCCTTGGATTTCCAGATGGCAGGCCAGGGAGACGCAACATAGTGGTATCAGGAATAATCTCTGGACCTGTACTTGGTGGTATTGCTTCCTCATTACCAATTGGCTGCCACAAAGAAGATATCATCTACGTACTGGAAATGATTCTGCCTAACACTTAAAGCAGCAGCAGCGGCGTGATTACACGGGTATTTAAAGGCCTTAAACTTTCCATATTGACAAAATCTCTGTGGGAGATTGACAGAATATGAACGATCCCAACCTGCGTCAACCTCGAAGACAGTATGTTCCACGTTGTATGCTCAAACATTGTGGCTTGTTGCAAGTACCTCATTCTTCTTGACCAATTCAACAACATTTTTGCAATGACGATGAGCTGATTGAAGCTGCACAACGGCAAATGTACCTCTCGTAACAAAATAATGAACCAATCTGCTATATGAGCTTAACCAATGCAGTTATCGGCATATTTCTGGCCCCTTCAAAACCCTGTTCACAGATTCTGCCAAGTTTGTTGTCATATGCCCGTACCTGCGTCCTTCAAGATCGTATGCGCGCGACCACTTTTCCTTAGGGATGGAATCAATCCACTCAGCAATTTGAGGACTAGTTTCACGGAAGCTCGCAAGATTTCTTTCAAAATCAACCATGGCCGGAGTATAGCCTGCACAATTTGGACATCATCGTATAAACATAAATTGAGACACATAATGGAAACAAATAAATAAGTTTTTGTTATTAAGGTTTACCTAAATTCTTTAACATCCGCTTCAAACCCACATTTCAAAAAATTTGATTGAAGTTGCTTGCAATATGACGAATACAAAACACGTGATATGCATTTGGTGGCAGCCAATTACGGTTATTCTCCACAGCGGATATTATGCTACGATGATGATAGAAGATGAGGCATATGTTTGACATCTCAGTAACATGAGCACGAATATTAACAAGGAAATAGTCTCAGGCTTCCAATGTTTCACCTTCAACGATGGCAAAAAAGCATACGATTCCTCCCAATCACCGTACATAATTGCCATCGTTTTTTTGCTTCGCATACCATGCCTTTCTGTACGAAACTTTAAAGCTATATTTAGAGGTTATCCTTTCTTGAACCAAAGAAATTGAGACAGATGGTTCTTCCCTTATCATCCCTGCAACGTGGAGATTACAGACAACATTACATAGAACGAATTTAATTACACAGCAGTATGTAAACGTTGACATCTCATTGTAAATAAATACGTACCTAGGACAAGATCCGCAATAACGTCCGCATCGAGCTGTCTATGACCCTGAGAAATATGGTCATTCAAACAATTGTGATCTCCTCCCCATCTCGTAATCTTCCAATTTTCCCCAAACACTGGTTTGATCGCCCCTAACGCGCCACAGGCAACCTTTATCATACGCACAACATTTCATGGATAACTTTGCAGGCGTGCTCTCAATTACAATTGCTTCTTGATGCTCCCTAATGAGGTTGTGCTTAAGTGCCATTTGGACATCTTTTTTTGGTGCAAATTCTTGGTTCACAAATAACTTGTCACCCAGTTGCCACGAACCTTGTATTGAACCCGATCCTGAAACTGTACCATCAGTGCATGATTCTTGTTCGCTTCGATAACTCCAATCAATGTACGAATAATGCGGGATTCCTTCCCAAAAAGGAATAACAACCTCGTCACTTGCATCTGATAATTACAACTTTTTAATACAAACTCCCTAAATCAGGTATCAATTCAGGTATATACAAATTATATCAATTACCTTCATGATGTTTCCTAATGGGGCAGACGCAATGTCATGCAATTGCAGCATTTGCGCGACCACTGGTTCATGCTATACTGGGATTTGAGACGCACCATATCACCACCTTCATCTCCTTCTGAAGCACTAGTGTTGAGAAATATAGTCCCACATTGGTTGTATGTGCAACTAATGTGGAGTTTATAAGGCCTTGGGCACTCCCACCCCTTGAGCTAGCTTTTGGGGTGGTGTATCCCAAGGTTCTTTACATGGTATCAGAGCGTTCGAAATCTCACCGCCTCCCACTTTCTTTGTAGTGGAATTTCCACATGTAAGTGGGCTTGTATGTTGTCCACCCCTCAAGCCCAGTGGGCTCTCGTGTGAGGGGGCGTGTTGAGAAATATAGTCCCACATTGGTTGTATGTGCAACTAATGTGGAGTTTATAAGGCCTTGGGCACTCCCACCCCTTGAGCTAGCTTTTGGGGTGGTGTATCCCAAGGTTCTTTACAACTAGCATCCTCCGCCAGAAGACGTTCTTCCATTGCGATATTTTCATCATCGTCGTCGTCGTCTTCGTCATGCATTTCCCAAGTCGGATCATTTTCATCTCCCTCAGAAATATTACCAACTGGAGACGCATAAGCGACAGACGTTAATGGAAGACGGGAAGAATTTAAATCAACTGACCTCACCGGTAATGGAACATTCTCCGCTATGGCGATGTCGACATACAACTCCAGAAAATCTGTCCTTGAATGGTTGAAAAATTCTTCCATTGTCATCTCCACGTCTTCATCGTCAACCACTTGCAAACTACTGTATTTATCACATTGCTATAACCTTGTCGTGATCTGAGTGATACATTGGTTGCCTTGAAGACTTAACTTCTGCCGAATTCTCTGATGCAGTTCGCCAATGGTTGCGTTGCGTTGGATACGTGTCGACCTTTTTTCACCTTCAAACATTACACCTCGTCGACCTTCTACCTTCCTACCATTGTAATATAATACAACACGAACTGGATTAGGATGTGAACTCATTCTTAAATAGAATAAGAAATAAAATGAAAATACTATATTAAAGATAAAGGATTATGTATGTATGATGCTAGAATTTTTGGTAGAAAAGAGATATAAAGAGTGAGAGAAGAGGTGTGAAGAGTGAATAGAGTGGAAAGGAAATATATAGAGCCGCACATGTGACGCCCTAGTTAGGCGTCACCCATATGGGTGTGACGCCTAATTGGGGCGTCACATTGTGCAGTATATCCGTCATTATTTCAAAAATTATTACAAATACGTAAATAATTTATTAAAAAGCAATAAATAATTTTTTTTGCCCTTTAATGAGTTGTTACTCATTGCCGTAGTCTAAAATGCAGCATCATAATGACAAAAAATGTCAACACTTGAAAAGAAAAAATAATAGCTAAAGAATGACGAATGAGTGAAAAGATGCAGCATCAAAATGATAAAAAAATGTCGACACCAAAATGAACTATTCTTGGCCTTCATCATTAGACGTGGTATATCTAAATGTGAGTGGAGACCGAAGGTGACTGGATAAGACATAGAGAAACAAAGAACGGCGCATAATGATGACAAGAAAGGACATAGCCAAAGAGAATGAGACAAACACTATCATAAAAACGAATTAAGCAGGAACAAGCATCCGTGGTTCAATTTTTATAGCTCGTTAATTTTGTGAGAAAGTTTTACTGAATTAATGTGTTGTTATCTAAAGAAAACTCTCTTTAAGTATAACTACAGAATATCACATTATTTAATTTGTTCCATGATCTAGGTTTACTTGGTTAAAATAAACACATCTTGGACAGATTTTCAATTTTATTTCTGCTTATAGGCCAAACAATAGAGGATAAACTTTCATTTCTTCATTTTGTTTTTTTCCTTTCACTTCATCAAATTAATGCAGATTATTTTTTAGATATATTGTTGGGGGAACTAACTCGTAGAACTAAATTAAATATAAATCTTCTCTTTCTTTTCTAAGATTTTAGGGACTATGTTTCGATTTTGAAACTTCTACTGTTCTACAGGGATGTAGTTTACACTCCAACCTTGATAAATGATGGGTGTGATGTATGTTGTGTCTAAAACTAGCCGATCTGCATTTGAGTGATTCTTAACTACACTACATTGCTAAATAACATAGATGAATGCTTTTATGGGAAATAAAATGATCCACTCTTAACGCGTAGGTGAACACGGTATACATATAGAGATAAAAGCGAAACAAAAGGTGGATAGAAAATGGAGATATGGTTATTTATTATGATTTTTTTTAATAAAAATATATACTTTTGTAACTATATATTTTTTGGGTAGAAATAATTCTGTTAGTTAATTAATTAATTTTTGGCTGAGATAAAAAAATAAGACCTTATATTATTTAATTACTTAATTTATAAATAGAAAGCATTTCTAGGTTTAATTCGCAATATACCTAATGAAAAATAATAAAACATAATCAAGATTTTCAAAATAAAATAGATTATTTTTAATTGATGCAAAATTTTGATTATGATAATATGAAGCTGAAGTGAACCTAATTTTTTTTTTTTTACTTTTTACTTTTTTTGTGATTTTTTTTTTAAATAACAAAGTACAATCAATTGACTAAACTCGGAACTTTTAAAAATATTCATTTAGTTAAATGTAATAATATCGCCGGAAAACACCATAATCTGTGAGTTTATTGTGGGAGAGACACAAGAAAATATATATTAAAAAAAGGAAGAAAAAAAAAGGAGATGAGAAGAAATTAAAATAAATGATAGATCTAGAGGAGAAGGAAATCAGAAGTAACCAAGAACTTTATCCATATCGCGACGCCCAAAAGCAAGAAGGAAGAAATTGATCAGAGACAACACCAAAGTGTACTCCAAACAGCGATGGGACAACCAATGGCCTGGAGACAGCGGCACAAAGAGCCAGATCATAAAAGAAAATAGCATATATGGAAAAGAAAAACAAAAAGAAAAATAAAAGAAAAGAAGAAAATGCAAAAGAAGAAAACATAGAGATGAGCAAAGAGAGACCTGAGAACTCAAATGGAATAGGTAGGGAAAAAATAAAAAATAAAAAATAGAAATAAAGAGGGGAGAAAAAACTTAAAAAAAAATGACGGGAGCGGAAATCCATCATGGAGGGTGATATCTCTCTATTACCATATTAAAATTATGGAAAAGATAAATAAGGGAAAGCGGAGTAGGATTTCTCTCGTTAGGCTCTAGATATTATGTGGAATATCAGGATCCGTGATATTTGTGACTAATATGTGTGTCTAACAAGAGAAATCCTAATACGCCTTCCCTTATTTCTGTTTTCCATAATTTTAATATAGTAATAGAGAGATATCACCCTCAATGAGGGATTTTCGTTGCTGGTCATTCTTTAATTAACTCAAGCAATACAAAATTCAAGTGACAAATTTCTAATTACGGACTCCAACCTATCACACTGTGACAGAGAATTACAACTGAATCAAATAGTGAATACAAACAAAGCAAATACAAAATCAATAAACAATGACAATGAAGAAAAGATCAACCCTAAGATCTCAACTCTCCCTCAAAGCCAACATACCTAGGATCCAAGAATTCCCTAGAGATTAGGATACAAGTGAGAATAAGAGATAAATGAGTTCCCAAACAACAAGTACAAGAGTGCAAATGAAAAAGGCTCGAAGAAGTCCATTTTCTTCCAAATTATCCTCCATATTCAAATAATCCTTAATCCGTACAGCAAGTAACGTAGTGATCATGCCATATAATGGACATATCAGATCCTGTAGTTTCTCTTTGTCATAAATCATGATGACAATGGAGGCCAACGTGATACAAAGAATCACCTAGCTAAGGACCCGATCCCAGAAGCTGCTCTCCCTCATCGATATCAAGTAGAAGAGGGGGACAGAGTCCACAATCCCCATGAAAATGAAGAGGCAATAATTGAGACAAATGCTCCCACTGAATGGAAGGCCAAAAATAAAGCCAAACAATGACAAAATCAAATACAAGCTAAGCAAAGTGATGAACCGATGGAATATTTCCAAAAAAAATACAAGCTAAATCAGACTTGAATAACACCAAATATATGTGGAAATAAAATCAAATTTGTCAAAAACAAGCCTAATAATAACAATATGCCAAACAATGGCAAAGTGGAAAACAGAGATCAAATCAAGCCGTATCAGACTTGAATAAAATCAATATCAACCATACCAAACAATATGCTAAACAGAGGAAAACAAAAATCAAAAGCAAAGAAACATATCGTCGAAAACACCATAACTTGTGAGTTTATAGTGGGAGAGACACAAGAAACCATATATTAAAAAAGGAAGAAAAAAATGGAAATGAGAAGAAATAAAAAATAAAATGATAGATCTGGAGGAGAAGGAACGCAGAAATAACCAAGAACACTACCCACATCGTGATACCCAAAAGCAAGAAGGAAGAAATTCATCAGAGACAACACCAAGGTGTACCCCAAACAGCGACGAGACAACCAACAGGGGCTAGAGACAGCGGCACAAAGGGCCAGATCATGAAAGAAAATAATAGATATGGAAAAGAAAAAGAAAAAGAAAATAAAAGAAATGAAGAAAATGCAAAAGAAGAAAACATAGAGTTGAGCAAAGAGAGACCATAGAACTCAAATGGAACAAGGAGGGAAAAAAAATTAAAAATTAAAAATAGAAATAGAGGGAAGAAAATAATAATAAAAATGACGGCAACGGAATCCCTTATGAAGGGTGATATTTCTCTATTACCATATTAAAATTATGGAAAAGAGAAATAAGGGGAGGCATATTAGGATTTCTCTCGTTCGGCTCTCATTAGGCTGTGATACTATGTGGAATATCAAGATTAGTGAGATTTGTGACTAATCCGTGTGCCTAAACTACACAATGGAGGTTCTATTATATAACTGAAAGGAAAGAAAATACAATGACAAATACATGATGTGAGACTTCTAAACCACTATTTTACCATTAATCTTAACAATATCTTTAGTTACAATACTAAATTGCTTATATCATATTTACTAAAACACAAAATTTAAAGCCATCAAAGTGTCAACATGAAGGTTGATATTTTCCCACAATGCATCAAAAGTCAAAAATATTGACATGGATAATGCAGCGAGACATGCGTGGGAGGTGTGTGCGTACTTCTTCGGGTGATTGACCATTGTGCCCTTTTATTTAAAAAAATTACCACTTTGCCTCCCTTTTAAACCATATATTAATCACATGTATTGCACTACGCATGAATGCGTGTTTAAGAATGCGCATGTGGGTGAGTGTATTAGCCACAAGTTGTATGAGGTCGGTATGCATGTCTAAGGAAAGCATGGAGTTTGTGCGCAACTTGCAAAGCATGCCATGGTGGATGTGCGTGTTCAAGCTGCACATGTGGGTGAACGTAATACCCATTAGTCGGTCATAAGAGTTATGCGTGTTCAGGGTACCTGCATTGGGATTCGTGTGTTCTATCTCTTGAATGGATATAGTGAGTATTACGCTCACTCGTCAAAAATTTCAATTCAATCTATATTTCGTCTAATTTTTTTGATAAAATCTATTTTCTGTCTTTCGTGAAAAATATCAATGAAATTTTCTTTAGTCCAAGTTTCAATAGATAGGATTTCATATGTGATTTTGACGGAATTTATTTTTCGTCAAACATACGGAATATATTTTCTGACAAAAGATTACGTTGATGATAATGACCAAAACGGTATGTTTCTAATTTTGTCTCTATTTTCGATGAAATTTTTTTTTGTCTTTATTTTCGTCAAAATATATTTTTAATCAAAAATTCCGTTAATAATTTCGATGAAATTTTTTTCGTCGAAAATAGAGCCTTTTCTATTAGTGGGTGAAGAAGAAACCAAACCATATATGTATACCAATCTAATAGAATTTTTCTGGAAGAGTCACCGATACGGTAAGATCATAAGAGTTAGCCAACAAGCTTGTAGGTATAGTTAAAGGGTTTTATTAATCTCATGTTAAAGGAGATAGTTATCTCATGTCATAGAGACAAATTAGTGGGCTCCACCACCTGAAAAAATAAAAGAAAAGAAAAGAAAAAGGTGACACAATTATCGAAGAGTGTGTAGGAGAAAAAATTTATATTACGCGACATAAGAATAGTTTTTCCCATAGTTAAATTGGTATTAACCTGACTACCTAAATCTTTTAAGATGATAGTCCTACTCCTGTTGTAGGCTGTTCCAATTCGCTTATAGGTACGTATAGTTATATTTATAATTAGGGTCACTTTTTTTTTTCGTTGTTGCAAAAAATTTCTTCTTCTGCCATTGATTATACTTATGTACTTTGAATAGTGTATAGTTAAGAGATAAATTTTTTTTCTCTCCATGTCAGCTGATAATTTATGAAGAAAAAACAGCTTTATAATTATGTATTCTCTAGAGTACATAATTATAACTGATGGCAGAAGAAGATTTTTTTTTTCAGCAACATAAGAAATATATTTCCTTTATAATTAATTTCTTAGTGAGAGATAGTAAATATAATTCATTATTTGCCAAATACAATTAACTATAGATATCACGGCCGTTACACGGGTTGTACAATAAAGTGTAAATGAAAATTAACTATAGATATCACGGCCGTTACACGGGTCGTACAATAAAGTGTAAAATTAACTATATATAACAGATCTTTTGACTTCATTATAAGATTAAGAAATTTTACTCCACATTCTAACCATTGATTTTTGTTCATTTTCTGATTACAATTTATTTAAAATTAATAATTAATTAATTACTATAATTTAATAAACTATAACAATTAAATGGACAAATATAATAAACGACTGAAATAGGAAGTAAGACGGTCTTACATAGGAATCAATATATATATATATATATATATATATATATATATATATATGAGTAAAATTATTTCTGCAGCCGCTTTTTGTACAGCAACGACAGTTGTATGGTTATGATTTCCTACATTTAATGCTTTCATCCTTTGTATGGTTATGATTCCCCGCATTTAATGCTTTCAAGTATATATATGGCAAGTATTTGATTGCTGCACGTACAGCAGATATATATATATATATATATATATATATCCCCAAATAATTTAAGAGTGTAATCATATATTATACTACAAAATCATATTTGTTAACGCTTCTAAATAGGTTTTAAATAAATATTACTAAAGTGTTTAGAGCCAATGAGTTTCACAATAACAGGTCCCTTCCTACTTATTCATTGGAAACACTCGAAAAATTTAATATGTTCCAGACTCATCACTTATTCAGTGGTTCCCTTTTCATAAATGAATTTTTTTTATCCATTTCTATCCCTTTGTTTTTGATTTTTTTTTCCTCTCAATCCCTTCTTTTTTTATTTTATTTTGGGAAGGGACTATCATAGTGCGGCCCCACAAAAAAACTTCCCCCAGAAACACTTCGCCGTAATTCTCCCAAGATTATGATATCCTCCTGTTTGCTTGTCTACCTTTGGCGATCAAACATTATGATACTGTTTCTTTTGTTGTTGAACTAGCATTTGTAAAGTTCGTTGAACCTGACCATCACAAGTAAAAAGGCTGTGTAAGAAACGTATTTCGTACAGTAAAAGGACAGATTCAAACGTAAGTAGTTTCCTAGAACTTGTCATATTGCTAGAGTTACTTAAACTCCTCAATAGTTGGAAGATGAAAATTCCCTCCAAAGTAGGGTATAGTACGTACCTCTAATTGTTGTTGAATACTCCTCCGAACCTCAAGTTGAAGCTGTCGTGATTCCTCAATTTGCATATGGCTGGTAGAAAACATCAGTGTGACGGCTATTACAATTTTTACAAACATATTTGCTTAAGGTGACACTTAGTGAGAAAATAATTATATATACACACAAATGTTACAATTATGGCATGCTATACTATATTACATTTTCTCTTGAAGTTCAGTGGTCACGTCTCTTCCTTGTCTTTCTTCATATCTTTCTGCACCAAAAAAACCTAATTGGAAAGTATATATATATATATATATTTTCTCTTGAAGTTCAGTGGTCACGTATATATATATATATATATATATATATATATATATATATATATATATATATATGGGAAATATTTTTCTCATGTTGAAAAAAAAAATAGATAGGATTCACTTTTTTTTCTCCTCAATTCTTCTTCTTAGTGGGTCTCATTTACTTTTGTGCGTATTGCATGAGACAATTTGTCTCATGCAACATGAGAAAAACATTTTCCCTATATGTATATATAAATTCAGGGAAAAACTATTCTTATGCTACATGTGATAACTTTCTCTTCTACACACTCTTCTATAATTGTGCCACCTTTTTATTTTTTTTTATTTTTTTTCAGGTGGTGTAACCCACAAATTTATCTCTATAACATGAGATAACTTATCTCCTTTAACATGAGATTAATAAAACCCATAAATTCAACAAAAACTGTCATAAGCGTTGCTATATGTGAGCACATTGAACAAGAATTTACCCTTTAAAGTGTTCTGCGTATACATTGTGGTCCGATATTTCTGCAACAAAATTGTATTAATTGAAAAGGTGGAAGATCAAAATAAGTAATCTAGAATGTACACACAAAATAGTAGCAGTGTGCAAGCATCACTCAAATTCAAGATCAAAATGCTAATCATGTTAAACAAAAAAAACAAAAAAAAAATAAAATTGCACTACAAAAAAAAGTGTAACCTGCAAGTGACTTTTAACATGAAAAATGGTCAGCGACTTTGAATCCATCATCTGTAGAACTGCCTTAGGCTTTGCCTCTATAATTAATCAAAGAGCAAACTATTAGACAATTAATAGTTTCTTCAGAATCATATTGTTCTCACTTTTTTTTTAAACAAGGAGGGCATTAACCAAGAAAAAATTTAGATTAGAGGAAGGCACGCCCCTTATTAGATTATGGCACACAACCAACCTCAATGAGGATTTTAGGTGAGATTACATGTCGCTACCAAAAAGAAAAACTTGAAAACCAAACCCAAATTACGATTAGTATAAATGGAAGGTTCAACTAGGTGTTACAATCCTCGTTATAGTTTTTAGTTTAACTTACTTTGAGGACCACCTAGGCTGTTGACAACCGCAACAAATTGTTCATGCAGATCTTTAGTCCATTTTATTCTTTTTTTGCTTGTTTGAAGTGTGCTGGAAGCAGAGTTTCCAGAAGTGGGACAAGCAGCCTCAGCCTGAGAACAGAAAGCCAATGCATAATACATGATTCTCATTCAAAATTAAAACACAAAACAGGAATATCAACACCTACCTGATTAACTGGGGCAGGATCATAACCCCCCAACTTCTTATGTTCTTGACTGAAATCTTCATAAAGTGGCACTTCAAGGCAAGGAATTTCACAAAAGGTGTCTTCATTGCTGGACAAGAAAGAATCAACAACTGTTTGCAAGGAGTTTCTGAACTCTAGATTTGAGCAATCGTGAGCTGTTCTTATACTTGAGTAATCCCCACAAGATTGACACAACAGATTTTGTGAATCAAGGGCCTCTGTGAACTTCAAACAAGAAACAGGAATTTCAAACACATGCTGCACACGTTGTAGTTGCTCTGATTCTTCTCCCTTGTCTAGACTGGTATTTGTTCCATTCGATTTCCACTGGGTAGAATGATACATGTTAATATGATTAACTAGCACCTTCTTAAGGATATTGTGTTTAGTTTTATTTTTTGGTACATTAAAGATTTATGGTATTTTTATGTTTTTATACATGCTCAAACATTTGTCACTGCTACATCTTTGTATATAGAAGAAAAGCTAATAACCATGACATTATGGGGTTAATTCATGCAATTTTCTAAAGTTAAATACAAAGAAGTAAGTGCATAGATTCTATATACTATTTTATCTTAGCATTACCCTGCATCTGGCTCCTCGCTTCAGTGTATTCTCACTAGAAAAAGGGCTCACAGGATAGATGGAAAAAAAAAAATATTATTAATAAAAGAGATTCCTCTGTACTACTTTCACAGTTTCTTAGAGGAATCCGTTGTTGCAGTACAACATAGGTTCTGGGAGTACAACGTACAGGGAAATGAAAAGAAGAACGGAAAAAAAAATGATTTGTCAGAGTATAAAATTTTAAGATTATAAAGACTTGTTTAAAAATTAAAAAATTATAAGCGGGCTTTTGCACGCAAAGAAAATAAATTGAATGAAATAATGAGATATAAGGTTTCTCTATGTATAAATTATGAAAAGATAAATTCTCTTATCATGAATTGAATTACTTTTTAGAATTGTTGATTTGTTTGGTAATGTATTATGGACTTGACATACTTCATGGAAGCAGTGACAATTTATACTTACGTTTCATTGGATAATATAAATCGCTGAAGGATTATACAAATCAAAATCTCGCCAAAAGATACTCTGTTAAATTGCAAAAATCTTGCATAGATTAAAACAATCTAGACACATATGATACACTTTTTTGAATGAATATTTATTAAAAACTAATAATATAAAAACAATAATTTTTTCAATCAAAAATAAATAAAATTTAGTTTGCAATAGTTGCTATTTTCGTTGATCATTTAAACATAATTACGATTTTGGAAGTAGGGGTGTTCATCAACCGATCCAAACCGATTCAAACTGTGTTGACCGAACCGAAAAATCAATAACCGAATAAACCGAAAGCCGAAAAAAAGCCGCAAATTTGAATTGGATTGAATCAGTTTTCGGATGGGTTGATGAAAACCGATCCAATCCAAACCAATCCAATATATTAATTTTTCTCTACCTACTTTGGCTTTTCCCCAATCATAGCTCAAAAGTTTCTAAACTCAAGACCTGTTAACCCATCAACCATACCCAAGAAAAAACCTAATCACATCTTACCAACAAAATTTCATCTGTGTAGAGCTTCATATCTTATTGTCCAAAAAAAAAATTATATTATCGTTTACTGATGCTTTTGTATTTCAAAAAAAATAAAAAATTACAAAGTCAATATATACAAAAGATGTTATTTGCACAATAATCATGAAACAAATTTTAGGATTTTCAAAAAACCGAAAACCGATCTAATCCAAACCGAAAAAAATTGGATTCGATCGGAGCGAATTTGGAAAAAAAACCAAACCGAATGAATGATTAAATGATCTAACTGAAGCTATTGGATCGGATGATTTTTGCTTCCAAAACCGATCATATCCAGACCGCGAACACCCCTATTTAGAAGGGATCTCAAAAATTGCAAAGTACATAATGGTATTTCAAATGATGGATCTTGGAAAGATTTTTTTGGTTTGAATTTCAATTGTGAACATTTACTTTTGTCTTCGTTTATTTAGTTGATAAAAATGATAGAAAAAGTTATTAAAGAAATAAAAGTGATAAAAGAAAGGAGTAAATTTTGACATTACATGGCTATAAAAAAAAATAACTTTTTTTTTCTTGACATTACAGTTCCACATTGGAAAGCTCTTACTGCTCCTCATCTCTTCTCATCTATTTATGACACCTCATATAAGAGTCGTTGATCAAGCCTTGATCAATGACCCTTAAATGAGATGTCAAACTTGAGATCTTTTGACTCCAGTATAAATGGAGAGATCTTACTATCATCCATCTGTTGATTTCTGTCTATCTAACGGTTATATATATATATATATATATATATGGACATGTTATATTTACAAAATTTTTTGTTTACAAATTTTTACAAACTACACTATCTTCTCCCAGGAGAACACTAATTACACTATCTTCTCCCGGCAGAACATAGTGTAATTAGATAGTGTAATTAGTAAAAAAATTTCCAAAAAATTTGTAAACGGATCCTTCCCCATATATATATATATATGAATTTATCTTTCTGCAGCTGCTGTACGTGAGCAGTCAAATACTTGCTATATATATGTAAAAGTATTAAATGTGGGGAATCATAATCATACAAAAGATGAAAGCATTAAATGTGAAAAATCATAATCATACACCTGTCATTGTTGTACGTAAAGCGGCTGCAGAAATGATTTTAGTCTCTCTCTCTATATATATATGGGCAGGTTATTTTTATACCGGCGTAAGAATAAGAAGTCTTACATCAAATCTTGGGCATTGATTTGTGTAACACCCCGTTGTACAACGATTTGTTATCATCACTTATGGCATTAAGCGCAATTACAATCACAATAATTGAATTAAAATACGAATAAACTTTTTGCTTTCCTTTTTACTTCTTCCTTTAAAACTCATTTCGCATTTAATACATCTTGGAACTATAATTATAACTAAAAACTAATGCAGAAGATCTATACATCATTTAAATATATCATATATTACTAGTTATTAATCACCAAGAGGTTCCCATAAATACCCATGGCATAAAACTCAATTCTCTAAAACTTGGGCAGCGCGCTTTAGCGCTCTAGAGAGCGCTTTAGTGCGCTGTAACACACAATTTCTCCTTTGATGAGTGTGCTTTAGCTATCTACAGAGCACTAACACGCACACACACTGAGGCAAATGGCTATTAAGACCACCTAGCGTACTTTAGTGTCACTTAAGGTGCTTTAGCGCCCTCCATTAGGGATTTTGGCTACTGGCTGCCCCTAGCACACTTCAGCGCGCTCTTTGAAGGCTGATTCTGAAACGGGAGCGCGCTTTAACGTGCTCCCCAGGACCTGAAATGGTCCATTTCGGGTCTTGCACTAAACTTAGGGATTTTTATCCCACTTTTAAGTACCTAATGAACAAGATATATGTCCTATGATATATCAAGCATTGGTATAATAATCTAATCCGTTAATCTTGATTAATCTTATATCCTTTAAGTATCTTATGCCTCAAGATAAGCTATATGCATTTCTTGCATAACAAGTTAACTCCTCTTACCATATTCTCCAATATTCTCAAAACTTGCACAACATTATAAGCCATGCATTCTCAGAATACTCTCTTAATAGTGTCTCTAATTGATCATACCTTTCATTACCAACATTCTTTATGGTAATAGACTTAATATCTTTATATCATCATTCATATATCAACTCGTCAAATCACCTAGCCTCATTAGCATAGGATTTTAGGATATATCTTATGTCATAAGCAATAATCCAATACTACATCTCATGCACATATTATAAAACATAATATGTTGTTCATCATTACATTATTTGTCTCAATATCTCATTACAATACTCAAAATATAATCATATGCATGATCATCTATCAAATGTAATAAGGGATTATACAAAAATATGTAATTCAAAAACTATCATGCCATCATCTACATGTCATGCTCTCATGTTGAATCTGGCCTCTTGCCTCGTGATGCACCTATACCTTCATTGCTGGTACCTGAAATGATATATCCCAAAACACAAGGTGAGATAAAAATCTCAGTAAACTAAGGGTCCTTGGAGGATCACTCCACCCTATAGTTTACTTCATGTGCAACATAGTAAAATAACATAGCAAAACATACATTCCTTATCTCATCTAAACTATACTGATCTTGATGGGACGAAAATTCGTTCCCATCTAAGCCCATTTTGATGGAAAAATACCATCTGTTCCCTCACCTGATGAGCAACTTTAGCACTAAAAACACTTGTTTTATATCTTTATGACAAAAAAACCGTGGGGGAATGGATGATGATGTAATCATTTGAGAAAAGTATAAAAGGGGAACGAATTGGGCACATTAAACACACCTGCTCCACTCACTCAATCTCTCTGAACACTTTGCATAAAACGTTGAAAAGAAGTTTCCATAAAGCATAAGTGGTACAACAATCAAGCACGAAGAAATGTGCACAACAGGGAATAAAGAATTCCCATTAGTTAAGAGGAAACAAGGCATGGGGGACTGCAGAAGAAACGACACATCTCAACAATAAGTGTCCCATCTAGCAACTTGCAACCTTCTGAACACTGTTCGCACCGCCCCGTCCATGCAGTCAAGAAAACAACTGCAGAGAAATTACAAGTTTTGCCATCCACTCTTTTGCCTATAAATAGGACGTTCCAGCACGAAGAAGATCATCGAATTCCTTAAGAAGAGATCACTTAGTTTTTCTTGTAGTTTTTACATTTCAGTTGTATAGTTTTAGCTTTAGTTAAGTGGCAACAACTTCTTCTCTATTCTGTGTCAGCACTTAAGACTCCTCACGAGCAACTACCATATTTCTCCATTTTTTACTTTGTTGTAACCTAATTTGTTCCCAGTTAAATA
Organism: Gastrolobium bilobum; assembly: GCF_033153095.1. Classification (NCBI taxonomy): domain Eukaryota; kingdom Viridiplantae; phylum Streptophyta; class Magnoliopsida; order Fabales; family Fabaceae; genus Gastrolobium; species Gastrolobium bilobum. Next base: position 73,335 of record NW_026895930.1, on the reverse strand, counting down.
TGTGTTATTTCTCTTCCTTTCCACTCGTTATCTCTGAACTGAATCTCGGGTCTACGGGATTTCAGTTTGGAATAATTATGTTTAAAGTAGTAGCCATGGGCTAAACTATCTGTGGAACGGAGAAACTGTGAAGTTCTTAAAAAACTATTTTCGAAACTTTTGTGCTGAAGCTTTTGTATTTCTCTGGTTAAGTGAGCTATATTCATTGTGTATCAATGGAAATTGAACACATACTGGGAAAGGAACTTCCATAAGGAAGGGATTTCAGACAGCTTAACCAAAAGAGGAAGGCAGTGTTATGGAAACAACACTGTTGGTTGCCTTAAGAATAAGGGACCACCTCGTTCACTAAAGGTCCTGTGCTAAGTAATTGTTGGAGTCAAGGGAGCCATAGGAATATGGAAACTTGTGAGCCATTTAGTCCATGAGCTGAGAAATTAGAGTTGGCAGTGAAAAGACCTGATCAAAGCCAAAAGTGTTAAGGCTTGAGTGGAGAAATAGCTATTTAAGAATGAACCAGTGGATCCGTTCTTTCTGTTAAAAATTGTTTTCATCACTCCATATTGTTGTCGCTTAATTATTGTTATCATTAGATTTAGTATTTTTCTCTGTTCAATCTTGTATCAATCATTCTCTCATGAATACTGTTGTTCCTTCTCTCAACAAGAAGGATATAATACATAACGAAGCGAAGAGCTGTTTGATGTCAGATTGAACTTATTGTTCTTGAGGAACATTGTCAAGACAGTAGGGAACGTTTGACTAAACAAGTCAATTACTAACTTTTCTTTTCATTTTCATTCTTTTTAAAATAGGTTAAGGCATTAATTAGAGTACTATCCTCGTGGGAACGATAATCTGGGCACTTATAGTCCCCTTTATTACTTGATGCGTGCACTTGCGCACTTGGGTTGAAGTCAAGGGAACAAAAGTGTTTTCTCTTGATGAACTAAAGTGAGGGAACATCCTTCATCATAATATTTTAAACAACCAACCAGTTCACGCCCAACAAGTTTTTGGCGCTGTTGCCGAGGATAGTTACACTAAATTTTGTCCGTATCAATTTTTTAGTATATACTCTGTGTATATTTCATTTATTTACACATATTCTCATGTTCATACCACCTGTGTTTTATGGTTTATGAGTGAAGAATCTGAAACAGATTCTCATCACTCCACTGAAATACCTTAGTTCTTCTTTGATCTTGAACCAGAACGTACTTTGCACAGGAGAAGAAGAGATCTCAGGGAAAATATTTTTGAAAACATGGTTGATCACAATAAAAACAATGAAGAGATCCCTCCTGAACAGAACTTTAGAGCGCTGGCTGCTCCTTCAAGGAACAGACCAGAAAGATGAATGATCCTCCCCCCTGTAGCCCCAATTTTGAACTTAAACCCATCATGTTTCACATGATCAGGGAAGCTGGAGTCTTCAATGGACTCCTTGCAGAAGATCCTTACACACACCTCACAAATTTTCAAGATATCTGTGATAATTTCATAACTGAGGGTTTGACAGAAGAGAGTGTGAGAATGAGGCTATTCTCTCACTCCTTGGGCTCAAAAGCCAAAATATGGATGAAAACTCTCACCCTTGGATCCATACACTCACGGGAGGAACTTTCTAATAAGTTTATAGAGAGATTTCTCCCTATGTCTTGCCAAGCTGATGTTAGAGCAGAGCTTTCTAAATTTAGAATGTTTTATGGAGAAAATCTCTATGAAGCTTGGGAGAGATATAAAGACATCATTAGGAAATGTCCAAACCATGGGGTAAAGAAATGGGGAATCTTACAGTCTTTTTATAAAGGGATTGATCATACTTCTCAATCACATTTAGACTTTGCTGCTGGAGGATATTTCTTCACAGGAACTCTTGAATCCAGGTACGAAATAATAGAAGGCACTGCAGAAAGATGTCTTCAATGGCCACTAGAAAGGATGGGCCCAGTAAGAAAGCCAGGCATGCTAGAAATTGACAAACAAACTGCCATGGAAGCCCAACTGGCTACATTGATGAACGAAGTGAAGAATCTGAAAACTGACCAAGAACAGCCAAGACTGAAAGTCTGACAACTCGCAGCCACTGAGAGTGAACCATGCTCAGCCTGTGGGGATAATCATGATTCAACAGACTGCCCATCTACAACCTTGGTGTGTTATGCAGAAAAATTTGGGAACATAAACTTCAACCAAGCCAGAGACAATCAACAACCAGGACGCAACAACAACCAGAACCCTGGAGGCACTATAGTGAAAGATCAGAACCATAACCCACAATGGAGACCACCCATGAACCAAAGACCATACAACAACCAGCAACAACAATACCAACAAGGCAGCAGTATGGGAAATGGAGCATATGACCAAAAGAGAAGATCCAATTATGCTCCGTTCCACAAAGATGATCAACGCATCAACACCTTGTAGAATTATGTCAAAGAATATGTTACCAGGAACGTTGTTGTGTGTAAGAACCCGCACCGTTAATTAAGGGATTTAATTAATTAATTATGTGAAAATAGGAAATGATTCCATAATTGACCCTAATAATTATTTTGAGGCTTTAATAATTATAGTAAGTGAGTAATAATGCTGAAAGTCGTTTTTCGGAAGAAAAATGCAGATACCGGTTCTGCTAGTCGGTATGAATGCGTACCGAAAAAGTATCCCGGAAAATTATAATAAGTATATGATAATTACTAGAATGATATGTAGGATTTGTAAAACGAGTTTCAAGTCCAGAAAATGAGAACTGGTGCTAGAAACCGGTACTGGCTTTGAAAAGCGCGTATCGAAAAGGTGCTCAGAAAATTATAAGAAAAATATGATAATTCTTGTAAAATTGAGTAGGTTAAGAATTCAAAGTTTGAGATTAAAATGCTAAGCGTAGCAATTGAAGTTAATACTGCGCGTTCATTCTTAAGTGGGCCTATATAAGGCCATGGTACACATTTCTAAGTCAGAAATGGTGCCTCCTACGTGACATTTTGAGAGCTTGGCTGCTGCCACCCTTCTCCTTGGTCACCTTTGCATGAGAAACCTCCAATTCTTCACTTTTTCTTCTTTGTTTCACCATCTAAACACTTGGTTGAGGGTGTGTGAGCCTTGTGAAGGAAGTGTGTGTTCCTTTCTGAGTTGGAGAGGTTGTTGGTGAGGTGTTGAGGGGCTGAGTTGGTGTCCCTTTGGGTGAGAGCACTTGTTCTTGGCTTGTGAAGCTTCAAGAAGCCTTCTTTGTGAAGAAAGGACATAGCTTATGTTGCCATTTTCGTTCTTGGGTAAAGTCAGAACCTTGGGAGTGTCAAGTGAGCTCCAAGAGCCTCTTTGTTCTGAGTTTGAAACTTGGGTATGTTGTACCAACCTTGATCTTGATTTTTTATGCTTAAAAATGAAAGCTTGATGCATGTTAAGGCTTAAAGATGATAACTTGTTGTTGGGTAATGTTGAACACACCTTAAATCGCATGTTTAAGCTTCTGTATGCTTGAAATGAACCACCTTCGTTGGATATCTTCGCGAAATGCAAAAAAACTGCATTTTGTCGCGAAATATCCGGATATGCATATCCAGATATGCATATCCGGATATGGATATCCGGATATGGATATCCGGATATGGATATCCGGATTTCGGGACAGCAACGAACCTGTCTTGGTAAAAATTCAATATCTTGATCTACAGAGCTCCAAATCGAGTGACGTTTGGACCTATGTAAAGCTAACACATAGGGTTATAACCCTGTAAAATTTCGTAGCCATTGGATAAGCGGTTTGAACTCAGTGTTAGTTTAGAGTCGCGTCTTGGTTGCTGGAATTTCAGTTGGCAGCAGTCACTTTGTGAAAATCATAACCAAAGCTATACAACTTCGATTGAGACATAAGATATGTCGTTGGAAAGCTTGTGATGTCTAGTTTAACATATTAAAATCTCAGAATTTTTGGGAAAGAATTACAACTTCAGTTTTAATAAAATGGAACCTTGGTATCGATATCTCGCGAAATGCAGAAACTGCATTCTGTCGCGAAATATCCGGATATGATATCCGGATATTGATATCCGGATATGGGTTTGGAGATATCCGGATATGCCCTCGACATATATCCGGATATTCTGGGATTTCGAAGAACAGTAGCTGTTCTGTGAGGACAGTAGGCTATTGGGGGTTTGTGGACCCTAGATTGATGAGGTTGAACTTCTGTTTTAATTAAACTAAGTCAGAATCAAGTGATTAAGGGCTTATAGCTTGGTGAGAAGCCTTGAGACATAAAGCGTAATGAAAAGGCGTTGTCTTTAATTTGTATGCATGTGGTACATGTTATTGATTTATATTTGGTCCATATCAGATTGTGATCTGCTGTGATTGGACTTTGAGCTTGTGACATTGGATAGCTAGCTTAGAGGTAGGCTTTCGTGTCCTCGGTTTAGCCATGTTGTGGTTCCACCATGTCCCATGGGGGTATGGTTATATGCATACTGTGTTACATGCTTTTGATGTTTTGGAAATGCTGTTGAGCTATTGTATGTTAGTGCCTTGTTGATATGCATGGAGGTGTTCCACCTATACGGTAAGCCTGAGTATGTAGAACATACAAGAGGATGAGGCTGTGGGTGAGGTGCAAGCGGTGTTCCTTGTACTACATGTAGGGAATAGACGTATTCCTACATTTCTCTGGCCAGTAGATAGTGATTACACACATGCCATAGATATCTGTTGCACTACATAGTTTTGGAACTGATAATGATATAAATGCTTTTTGAACTTATATTGCACATGTAAGTGAGCTTGGGGTGGAAGATCCTTGAGGACCCCTTGTCTTACTGAGATTTCTAGTTTAGAGATCTCATCCCACGTTTGGGGAATGCTTATTTCAGGGTCAGGTAATGTTGAGACCTTAGGCGGCAGGAGGCCGGAGTTGAGTTAGATTGCTGTTATATTATGCTGCCATGATTGGATGCTGGATTTGCATGCTGTTTATATGCTTATAGCTTCAGTATGATTTTGGAGTTTTATGTTGAGATTGTTGTTTACTATGTCCATTTGGTGAGCATGGGGATTGTCCATGACTCATAGTACTATTATGTCTTGATTATGTCTTGAGTCTTTTGGAGTTGTAATAATGTATCAGGATATTGTCCGGATTACTTGATGTAATGCCGTGATTTAGATACACACTTTATCTATATATTGAGGTATTTCAGTAGATGTCTTATTGCAATTTACATACAGGCGATATTTTATGAAATTGATTAAGTAATCAAGTTGGTAATTGATAATGACGTCATAATTGAAAAGAAAAAGAATATTCCGCATTTTTAATTAAGCACCGCTTAATACGATGTAATGTAAATATTCTGGATATACACGGGGTGTTACATTTTATGGTATCAGAGCAACGGTTCAAGGGAAAAGCCTGTATGTATTGCAATGATTAGGATGTTTGGTTGTGTCTGTCTTGTGTGTTTACTCCGTCGAATCTTATTATGAAGATGCATACGTGATCACATTGTGTGGGCCTGATCAACTCACAATTTGTGTAACTTGTGCGGAGTCATGGTAAGATCCGGGAGAACACGAGAGACTTCTGAGGATCAACCCGATCCTATCCTGACTGCATTGGCTGAGATGCAGGCGGCTAGGTTAGCCGATCAGGAGGCCACTAGATTGGCCAACACGGCAATGATGGATGCTGTTCGCGAGGCGAACCGGATAGCCGCACAAGAGGTTCGTGAAGCGAACCGGAGGACCACTGAGGATGTCCTCAACGCGAACAGGATGGCGAACACGACGATGATGAGAGTCATGTTGGAGGAGATGAGGGCTGGTCCTGCTGTAGGCCAGGAACCACCGCCACTGCCGCCGCCTCCACCTAGTGTTCAGGATGAGAGCCTGAGTCACATTGGCAGTGCTGCTCATGTCGCCGAGGCGAGGGAGAATTTGGTAGAGCCTGCTGAGGATCGTGATGTGATAGATCGCCGGCTGAATGCTTTCAGGAAGCATAAGCCACCTGTGTTTGAGGGGTCTTTGGATCCTATTGCTGCTGCGAGATGGCTGGAGTCGCTGGACAAGATATTTCGGGTCATGCAGTGTACAGACCCACAGAAGCTGATGTTCTCGACCTACATGCTGGAGGGCGATGCCCATGAGTGGTGGACGCACACCTCTCGTGCTTTTGAGAGGCAGGGCCGTGTCATGACGTGGCCATTCTTTGAGGAATGCTTTCTGGGCCGATACTTTCCCTATGATGCGCAGGAGAGGAAGCAGGGAGAGTTTGATCGTTTGGTACAGGGCTCGATGTCTGTTGATGAGTACCTGGCTAAGTTTAATGAGCTAGTGAAGTTTGCACACTTCCGGATGGTTCCTCCTACTCCGTTATTTCTGGCAGCTAAGTTCCGCAGGGGACTTAGTGAGGTGATTGCTGAGCATCTTGCTGGTGCTGCTTCGAGAGACTTTGGTACACTGGTTCAGCAGTGTAAGGACATTGACGATGTCTGCATAGCGAGTAAGGCCAAGAGGGCCAAGGTCGACGAGACCAAGGGGGCTGTTAGTTCCACTCCTGTTTCTACTTCCTGGAAGGACAAGAGGTTTGCTGGGAAGGGCAAGGGTAAACAGTTGGCGACTAGGCAGGCGCCTGGTCAGTTCAATAGGGCTGCTTCACAGCAAGGGAGTTTTGCTAGGCCTCCTCCCACTCCGAGATGTGCGGGGTGCGGAAAGGAGCATGCTGGCTGTTGTGCTTCGGGTCAGTTGATTTGTTTCCAGTGTGGCAAGGAGGGCCACTTCTCTAGAGACTGTCCGTCGTCGACGGCGAGAGCTGCAGCTATTCAGGCAGTTCCTTTGCAGATGGTTCCGATGGCTTCTACTTCGGCACCTGCAGTGCCACCGTCTGTTGAGCGTGTTTACACCTGGGATAGGCAGCAGTAGGACCGCGCTCCGAACCTTGTTAGGGGTACTGTGTCTATCGGTGGTATTGCTGTTGATGCATTGTTTGACTCCGGGGCCACGCATTCGTTTGTTGCTACCCCGATTGCTTTGGGGCTTGAGTTGCCCATGTCTGTGCTTTCTCCACCGTTGCGGGTGACTACCGCCGCCGGAGAAATATGTGATGCTACCACTGTACATCGAGATGTCGTGTTTCAATGGGAGGGCTGTGTCTTCTCGGTAGATCTGATAGGGTTGCCGATGGCTATTTTGGAAATCATCCTTGGCGTGGATGGATTGTCCAATAGTTGATTGATTGATTGATTGTTGTGCCAAGCGTGTAGTGTTGTCTCCGTGTGATTCCACAGCCAGTTCCTCGCCGTACATTTCGTTGCTGCAGGCTAGGAGAGCCTTGAGAGCAGCGACATTTGGTTATGTCATGTTGGGAGGTTTGGTGAGTGGTACACAGGAGGACATCACCGGCATTCTTGTGGTGAGGGAGTTCCTCGAGGTGTTTCCTGAGGAGATTCCTGAGTTTCCGCCACAGAAGGAGATAGAGTTCTCCATAGACCTGTTGCCTGGTGTGGGGCCGATTTCCTTAGCTCCATACCGGATGTCGCCACCGGAGTTGGCAGAGCTGAAGAAGCATATTGAGGGTCTTTCAGCAAAAGACTTCTTCGACTGAGCGTGTCTCCTTGGGAGCACCGGTCATTTTTGTTGTAAGGTAAGAGGCCTTACGCCATTACTTAAGCGTGATGGTGCTCTCTTTGAGGATGTGAAATTCTCTTCAGGGAAACCGAGTGTGTAACACTTAGAATTGGTGGCAAGGCCACGTGTGATCTTGTATATGCGAGGCAGTGCATGTACAAGTAGCTTGTGAGTTGAGTGGTCTCCATGACTCTAGGATTTTATGTTGAGTTTGTTATGCTTCGTAAGTTGTTGGCATGTTAACACCAGGGGTAGTGTTAAGCATGAAATGAGTACCATGAACTGTGATAATAAATCAATGTTATTTCACCTTTGACTTACTCTCAATTTTGCAGATACCATGGAGAGTGAGGTATACCGTTACATAGAGTTTTTAGCTATTATGTTATTAAAATTTAAAATTTTGCAGGTGTACGTGAACTAAGGTACGTTACTATGTAAATGAGTTGGTTAACTAACATGTATTGGTGGGATTGAACATGATTATGATTTAGTACTTTGAAATGAATATGAATTTATTTTGAGGATATGGATTATAAATTGCTAGCCTTATTGAAGTTAGAGTCATGGAATAGGACCCAACTCACTCGAGTGTTGTGTAGATTAGAGTTTGTGGGGTTAGGTCACCCTTATTGAGAGAATGACTGATGATCCCAGAGAATTGGATGACGCCGTGACGTCATTATGAAACTTCGAGTTCTGACGATGACCTCTTTGTTTGAGGGTGCACTACTCGAGATTGAGACTGTGAGAGTCAGGAATGAGCTTTTGAGAAGAACCAAGATGGTGTGTCGTGGATTGAAGAAGGACATAGCGGTGTATGTGTCCAAGTGTTTGATTTCCTTGAAAGTGAAGATTGAACACCAGAAGCCGTCTGGTGAACTTCAATCTCTTGAGGTACCGCAGTGAACGTGGGAAGGTATTTCCATGAACTTCGTGTTGGGTCGGCCTAAGACCCAGGCTGTTAATGACTCTCTTGGGTCATTGTGGACAGATTGTCTAAGTCTGCCCATTTTCTTCCAGTAAAGGTGAGCTTCGCATCAAAGCAGTTGGCCAAACTGTATGTTCGCCAGATCGTGAGGCTTCACGGGGTGCCCGTGAGTATCATCAGTGATAGCGACCCGAAGTTCACATCTCGGTTCTGGGAGGCGCTGCTGAGAGCTTTTGGAACTCAGTTGAGACTGAGTACAACCTATCACCCTCAGACTGTGGAACAGACTGAGCGGACCCTTCGGATCTTGGAGGACATGTCGAGGGCGTGCACCTTGGAGCAGGGCCCTGCATGGGATAGGTACCTGTCATTGGTAGAGTTTTGTGATTGTGTGTTCCTAGCTAGCCTGGGCATGGGACCTTACGAGGCACTGTTTGGTAGGAGGTGTAGAACTCCTACCTGTTGGTCTGAGATTGGAGATAAAAAGAGTTGTTTGGATTGGACCTTGTCCGATTTACCATCTGTCGGGTTAGATGATCAGAGGAAAGCTGATGCAGGCGCTTAGTCGTCAGGAGGACTACGTTGATGTTGAGCATCGTTCACTGAAGTTCGGTAAGGGTGAGCACGTGTTTGTGAAGCTTTCACTGTCACTGGTGTTGTTCGGGCACTTGGAGTGAGGAAACTGAGCCCGCGGTTCTTTGGGCCATACCAGTTACGTGGTAGAGTAGGATCTTTTTTTTTTCTACCAGTTTGCCTTGACTTCGAACTTGGACAGCACCCAAGACGCATTTTTTTCGTGTCTCAACTTCGCAAGTTTGTAGCGGATCCTTCGCACGTGGTGCAACCGGATGTTGTGGAGGTTCGGGAGAACTTGAAAACTCCCGTCGGATCACTAAAGATGCTCGATCGTGGCGAGAAGCAGCTGAGGAGCAAGATCATTTCGATGGTCAGAGAACATTGAACGGGGAGAATTCCTGAAGGGTAATTCTGGAAGCGAGAGGACGAGTTTCTCTGGCAGTATCCCGCGCTTCGGGACAGGTATGTTTTCTGATTTTGAGGTCAAAATCCTAAAACGGTGGGGTGAATGTAAGAACCCGCACCGTTAATTAAGGGATTTAATTAATTAATTATGTGAAAATAGGAAATGATTCCATAATTGACCTTAATAATTATTTTGAGGCTTTAATAATTATAGTAAGTGAGTAATAATGCTGAAAGTCCCTTTTCGGAAGAAAAGTGCAGATACCGGTTCTGCTAGTCGGTATGAATGCGTACCAAAAAAGTATCCCAGAAAATTATAATAAGTATATGATAATTACTAGAATGATATGTAGGACTTGTAAAACGAGTTTCAAGTCCAGATAATGAGAACTGGTGCTAGAAACCAGTACTGGCTTTGAAAAGCGCGTACCGAAAAGGTGCTCAGAAAATTATAAGAAAAAATATGATAATTCTTGTAAAATTGTGTAGGTTAAGAATCCAAAGTTTGGGATTAAAATGCTAAGCATAGCAATTGAAGTTAATACTGCGCGTTCATTCTTAAGTGGGTCTATATAAGGCCATGGCACACATTTCTAGGTCAGAAATGGTGCCTCCTACGTGACAGTTTAAGAGCTTGGCTGTTGCCACCCTTCTCCTTGGTCACCTTTGCATGAGAAACCTCCAAGTCTTCACTTTTTCTTCTTTGTTTCACCATCTAAACACTTGGTTGAGGGTGTGTGAGCCTTGTGAAGGAAGTGTGTGTTCCTTTCTGAGTTGGAGAGGTTGTTGGTGAGGTGTTGAGGGGCTGAGTTGGTGTCCCTTTGGGTGAGAGCACTTGTTCTTGGCTTGTGAAGCTTCAAGAAGCCTTCTTTGTGAAGAAAGGACATAGCTTATGTTGCCATTTTCGTTCTTGTGTAAAGTCAGAACCTTGGGAGTGTCAAGTGAGCTCCAAGAGCCTCTTTGTTCTGAGTTTGAAGCTTGGGTATGTTGTACCAACCTTGATCTTGAGTTTTTATGCTTAAAAATGAAAGCTTGATGCATGTTAAGGCTTAAAGATGATAACTTGCTGTTGGGTAATGTTGAACACACCTTAAATCGCATGTTTAAGCTTCTGTATGCTTGAAATGAACCACCTTCGTTGGATATCTTCGCGAAATGCAAAAAAACTGCATTCTGTCACGAAATATCCGGATATGCATATCCGGATATGCATATCCGGATAGGGATATCCGGATATGGATATCCGGATTTCGGGACAACAACAAACCTGTCTTGGTAAAAATTCAATATCTTGAGCTACAGAGCTCCAAATCGAGTGCCGTTTGGACCTATGTAAAGCTAACACATAGGGTTACAACCCTGTAAAATTTCGTAGCAATTGGATAAGCTGTTTGAACTCAGTGTTAGTTTAGAGTCGCGTCTTGGTTGCTGGAATTTCAGTTGGCAGCAGTCACTTTGCGAAAATCATAACCAAAGCTATACAACTCCGATTTAGATATAAGATATGTCGTTGGAAAACTTGTGATGTCTAGTTTAACATATTAAAATCTCAGAATTTTTGGGAAAGAATTACAACTTCAGTTTTAATAAAATGGAACCTTGGGAGCGATATCTCGCGAAATGCAGAAACTGCATTCTGTCGCGAAATATCTGGATATGATATCCGGATATTGATATCCGGATATGGGTTTGGAGATATCCGGATATTCCCTCGACATATATCCGGATATTCTGGGATTTCGAAGAACAGTAGCTGTGCTGTGAGGACAGTAGGCTATTGGGGGTTTGTGGACCCTAGATTGATGAGGTTGAACTTCTGTTTTAATTAAATTAAGTCAGAATCAAGTGATTAAGGGCTTATGGCTTGGTGAGAAGCCTTGAGACATAAAGCGTAATGAAAAGGCGTTGTCTTTAATTTGTATGCATGTGGTACATGTTATTGATTTATATTTGGTCCATATCAGATTGTGATCTGCTGTGATTGGACTTTGAGCTTGTGGCATTGGATAGCTAGCTTAGAGGTAAGCTTTCGTGTCCTCGGTTTAGCCATGTTGTGGTTCCACCATGTCCCATGGGGGTATGGTTATATGCATACTGTGTTACATGCTTTTGATGTTTTGGAAATGCTGTTGAGCTATTGTATGTTAGTGCCTTGTTGATATGCATGGAGGTGTTCCACCTATACGGTAAGCCTGAGTATGTAGAACATACAAGAGGATGAGGCTGTGGGTGAGGTGCAAGCGGTGTTCCTTGTACTACATGTAGGGAATAGACGTATTCCTACATTTCTCTGGCCAGTAGATAGTGATTACACACATGCCATAGATATCTGTTGCACTACATAGTTTTGGAACTGATAATGATATAAATGCTTTTTGAACTTATATTGCACATGTAAGTGAGCTTGGGGTGGAAGATCCTTGAGGACCCCTTGTCTTACTGAGATTTCTAGTTTAGAGATCTCATCCCACGTTTGGGGAATGCTTATTTCAGGGTCAGGTAATGTTGAGACCTCAGGCGGCAGGAGGCCGGAGCTGAGTTAGATTGCTGTTATATTATGCTGCCATGATTGGATGCTGGATTTGCATGCTGTTTATATGCTTATAGCTTCAGTATGATTTTGGAGTTTTATGTTGAGATTGTTGTTTACTATGTCCATTTGGTGAGCATGGGGATTGTCCATGACACATAGTACTATTATGTCTTGATTATGTCTTGAGTCTTTTGGAGTTGTAATAATGTATCAGGATATTGTCCGGATTACTTGATGTAATGCCGTGATTTAGATACACACTTTATATATATATTGAGGTATTTCAGTAGATGTCTTATTGCAATTTACATACAGGCGATATTTTATGAAATTGATTAAGTAATCAAGTTGGTAATTGATAATGACGTCATAATTGAAAAGAAAAAGAATATTCCGCATTTTTAATTAAGCACCGCTTAATACGATGTAATGTAAATATTCTGGATATACACGGGGTGTTACATTTTATGGTATCAGAGCAACGGTTCAAGGGAAAAGCCTGTATGTATTGCAATGATTAGGATGTTTGGTTGTGTCTGTCTTGTGTGTTTACTCCGTCGAATCTTATTATGAAGATGCATACGTGATCACATTGTGTGGGCCTGATCAACTCACAATTTGTGTAACTTGTGCGGAGTCATGGTAAGATCCGGGAGAACACGAGAGACTTCTGAGGATCAACCCGATCCTATCCTGACTGCATTGGCTGAGATGCAGGCGGCTAGGTTAGCCGATCAGGAGGCCACTAGATTGGCCAACGCGGCAATGATGGATGCTGTTCGCGAGGCGAACCGAATAGCCGCAGAAGAGGTTCGTGAAGCAAACCGGAGGACCACTGAGGATGTCCTCAAGGCGAACAGGATGGCGAACGTGACGATGATGAGAGTCATGTTGGAGGAGATGAGGGCTGGTCCTGCTGCAGGCCAGGCACCACCGCCACCGCCGCCGCCGCCTCCACCTAGTGTTCAGGATGAGAGCCTGAGTCATATTGGCAGTGCTGCTCATGTCGCTGAGACGAGGGAGACTCTGGTAGAGCCTGCTGAGGATCGTGATGTGATAGATCGCCGGCTGAATGCTTTCAGGAAGCATAAGCCACCTGTGTTTGAGGGGTCTTTGGATCCTATTGCTGCTGCGAGATGGCTTGAGTCGCTGGACAAGATATTTCGGGTTATGCAGTGTACAGACCCACAGAAGCTGATGTTCTCGACTTACATGCTGGAGGGCGATGCCCATGAGTGGTGGACGAACACCTCTCGTGCTTAGGAGATGCAGGGTCGTGTTTTGACGTGGCCATTCTTTGAGGAGTGCTTCTTGGGCCGATACTTTCCCTATGATGCGCAGGAGAGGAAGCAGGGAGTGTTTGATAGTTTGGTTCAGGGCTCGATGACTGTTGACGAGTACCTGGCCATGTTTAATGAGCTGGTGATGTTTGCACACTTCAGGTTGGTTCCTCCTACTCCGTTGTTTCTGGCTGCTAAGTTCCGTAGAAGGACTTAGTGAGGTGATTGCTGAGCATTTAGCTGGAGCGGCTTCGAGAGACTTTGGTACACTGGTTCAGCAGTGTAAGGACATTGAGGATGTCTGCATAGCGAGTAAGGCCAAGAGGGCCAAGGTCGACGAGACCAAGGGGACTGTTAGTTCCACTCCTGTTTCTACGTCCTGGAAGGACAAGAGGTTTGCTGGGAAGGGCAAGGGTAAACAGTTGGCGACTAGGCAGGCGCCTGGTCAGTTCAAGAGGCTGCTTCACAGCAAGGGAGTTTTGCTAGGCCTCCTTCCACTCCGAGATGTGCGGGGTGCGGAAGGAGCATGCTGGCCGTTGTGCTTCGGGTCAGTTGATTTGTTTCCAGTGTGGCAAGGAGGGCCACTTCTCTAGAGATTGTCCGTCGTCGACGGCGAGAGCTGCAGCTGTTCAGGCAGTTCCTTTGCAGATGGTTCCGATGGCTTCTACTTCGGCACCTGCAGTGCCACCTCTGTTGGGCGTGTTTACACCTGGATAGGCAGCAGTCGGACCGCGCTCCGAACCTTGTTAGGGGTACTGTGTCTATCGGTGGTATTGCTGTTGATGCATTGTTTGACTCCGGGGCTACGCATTCGTTTGTTGCTACCCCGATTGCTTTGGGGCTTGAGTTGCCCATGTCTGTGCTTTCTCCACCGTTGCGGGTGACTACCGCCGCCGGAGAAATATGTGATGCTACCACTGTACATCGAGATGTCGTGTTTCAGTGGGAGGGCTGTGTCTTCTCGGTAGATCTGATAGGGTTGCCGATGGCTATTTTGGAAATCATCCTTGGCGTGGATGGATTGTCCAATAGTTGATTGATTGATTGATTGTTGTGCCAAGCGTGTAGTGTTGTCTCCGTGTGATTCCACAGCCAGTTCCTCGCCGTACATTTCGTTGCTGCAGGCTAGGAGAGCCTTGAGAGCAGCGACATTTGGTTATGTCATGTTGGGAGGTTTGGTGAGTGGTACACAGGAGGACATCACCGGCATTCCTGTGGTGAGGGAGTTCCTCGAGGTGTTTCCTGAGGAGATTCCTGAGTTTCCGCCACAGAGGGAGATAGAGTTCTCCATAGACCTGTTGCCTGGTGTGGGGCCGATTTCCTTAGCTCCATACCGGATGTCGCCACCGGAGTTGGCAGAGCTGAAGAAGCATATTGAGGGTCTTTCAGCAAAAGACTTCTTCGACTGAGCGTGTCTCCTTGGGAGCACCGGTCATTTTTGTGGTAAGGTAAGAGGCCTTACGCCATTACTTAAGCGTGATGGTGCTCTGTTTGAGGATGTGAAATTCTCTTCAGGGAAACCGAGTGTGTAACACTTAGAATTGGTGGCAAGGCCACGTGTGATCTTGTATATGCGAGGCAGTGCATGTACAAGTAGCTTGTGAGTTGAGTGGTCTCCATGACTCTAGGATTTTATGTTGAGTTTGTTATGCTTCGTAAGTTGTTGGCATGTTAACACCAGGGGTAGTGTTAAGCATGAAATGAGTACCATGAACTGTGATAATAAATCAATGTTATTTCACCTTTGACTAACTCTCAATTTTGCAGATACCATGGAGAGTGAGGTATACCGTTACATAGAGTTTTTAGCTATTATGTTATTAAAATTTAAAATTTTGCAGGTGTACGTGAACTAAGGTACGTTACTATGTAAATGAGTTGGTTATCTAACATGTATTGGTGGAATTGAACATGATTATGATTTAGTACTTCGAAATGAATATGAATTTATTTTGAGGATATGGATTATAAATTGTTAGTCTTGTTGAAGTTAGAGTCATGGAATAGGACCCAACTCACTCGAGTGTTGTGTAGATTAGAGTTTGTGGGGTTAGGTCACCCTTATTGAGAGAATGACTGATGATCCCAGAGAATCAGATGACACCGTGACGTCATTGTGAAACTTCGAGTTCTGACGATGACCTCTATGTTTGAGGGTGCACTTCTCGAGATTGAGACTATGAGAGTCAGGAATGAGCTTTTGAGGAGAACCAAGATGGTGTGTCGTGGATTGAAGAAGGACATAGCGGTGTATGTGTCCAAGTGTTTGAATTGCCTGAAAGTGAAGATTGAACACCAGAAGCCGTTTGGTGAACTTCAATCTCTTGAGGTACCGCAGTGAACGTGGGAAGGTATTTCCATGAACTTCGTGTTGGGTCGGCCTAAGACCCAGGCTGTTAATGACTCTCTTGGGTCATTGTGGACAGATTGTCTAAGTCTGCCCACTTTCTTCCAGTAAAGGTGAGCTTCTCGTCAGAGCAGTTGGCCAAACTGTATGTTCACCAGATCGTGAGGCTTCACGGGGTGCCCGTGAGTATCATCAGTGATAGGGACCCGAAGTTCACATCTCGGTTCTGGGAGGCGCTGCTGAGAGCTTTTGGAACTCGGTTGAGACTGAGTACAACCTATCATCCTCAGACTGTGGAACAGACTGAGCGGACCCTTCGGATCTTGGAGGACATGTCGAGGGCGTGCACCTTGGAGCAGGGCCCTGCATGGGATAGGTACCTGTCATTGGTAGAGTTTTGTGATTGTGTGTTCCTTGCTAGCCTGGGCATGGGACCCTACGAGGCACTGTTTGGTAGGAGGTGTAGAACTCCTACCTGTTGGTCTGAGATTGGAGATAAAAAGAGTTGTTTGGATTGGACCTTGTCCGATTTACCATCTGTCGGGTTAGATGATCAGAGGAAAGCTGATGCAGGCGCTTAGTCGTCAGGAGGACTACGTTGATGTTGAGCATCGTTCACTGAAGTTCGGTAAGGGTGAGCACGTGTTTGTGAAGCTTTCACTGTCACTGGTGTTGTTCGGGAACTTGGAGTGAGGAAACTGAGCTCGCGGTTCTTTGGGCCATACCAGTTACGTGGTAGAGTAGGATCTTTTCCTACCAGTTTGCCTTGACTTCGAACTTGGACAGCACCCAAGACGCGTTTTTCGTGTCTCAACTTCGCAAGTTTGTAGCGGATCCTTCGCACGTGGTGCAACCGGATGTTGTGGAAGTTCGGGAGAACTTGAAAACTCCCGTCGGATCACTAAAGATTCTCGATCGTGGCGAGAAGCAGCTGAGGAGCAAGATCATTTCGATGGTCAGAGAACGTTGAACGAGGAGAATTCCTGAAGGGTAATTCTGGAAGCGAGAGGACGAGTTTCTCTGGCAGTATCCCGCGCTTCGGGACAGGTATGTTTTCTGATTTTGAGGTCAAAATCCTAAAAAGGTGGGGTGAATGTAAGAACCCGCACCGTTAATTAAGGGATTTAATTAATTAATATGTGAAATTAGGAAATAATTCCATAATTGACCCTAATAATTATTATGAGGCTTTAATAATTATAATTAGTGAGTAATAATGCTGAAAGTCGCTTTTCTAACAAAAAGTGCAGACACCGGTTCTGCTAGTCGGTATAAATGCGTACCGAAAAAGTATCCCGAAAAATTATAATAAGTGTATGAAAATTACTAGAATGATATGTAGGACTTGTAAAACGAGTTTCAACTCCAGATAATGAGAACTGGTGCTAGAAACCGGTACTGGCTTGGAAAAGCGCGTACCGAAAAGGTGCTCAGAAAATTATAAGAAAAATATGATAATTCTTGTAAAATTGAGTAGGTTAGAAATCCTGAGTTTTAGATTAAAATACTAAGCGTAGCAATTAAAGTTAATACTGCGCGTTCATTCTTAAGTGGGCCTATATAAGGCCATGGCACACATTTCTAGGTCAGAAATGGTGCCTCCTACGTGACATTTTGAGAGCTTGGCTGCTTCCACCCTTCTCCTTGGTCACCTTTGCATGAGAAACCTCCAAGTCTTCACCTTTTCTTCTTTGTTTCACCATCTAAACACTTGGTTGAGGGTGTGTGAGCCTTGTGAAGAAAGTGTGTGTTCCTTTCTGAGTTGGAGAGGTTGTTGGAGAGGTTGTTGGTGAGGTGTTGAGGGGCTGAGTTGGTGTCCCTTTGGGTGAGAGCACTTGTTCTTGGCTTGTGAAGCTTCAAGAAGCCTTCTTTGTGAAGAAAGGACATAGCTTATGTTGCCATTTTCGTTCTTGGGTAAAGTCAGAACCTTGGGAGTGTCAAGTGAGCTCCAAGAGCCTCTTTGTTCTGAGTTTGAAGCTTGGGTATGTTGTACCAACCTTGTTCTTGAGTTTTTATGCTTAAAAGTGGAACCTTGATGCATGTAATGGATTAAAGTTGATAACTTAATGTTGGGTAATGTTAAACACACCTTAAATCGCATGTTTAAGCTTCTGTATGCTTGAAATGAACCACCTTTGTTGGATATCTTCGCGAAATGCAAAAAAAATGCATTCTGTCGCGAAATATCCGGATATGGATATCCGGATATGGATATCCGGATTTCGGGACAGCAACGAACCTGTCTTGGTAAAAATTCAATATCTTGAGTTACAGAGCTCCAAATCGAGTGCCGTTTGGACCTATGTAAAGCTAACACATAGGGATACAATCCTGTAAAATTTGGTAGCCATTGGATAAGTGGTTTGAACTCAGTGTTAGTTTAAAGTCTCGTCTTGGTTGCTGGAATTTCTGTTGGCAGCAGTCACTTTGCGAAAATCATAACCGAAGTTATACAACTCCGATTGAGACATAAGATATGTCGTTGGAAAGCTTGTGATGTCTAGTTTAACATATTAAAATCTCATAATTTTTGGGAAAGAATTACAACTTCAGTTTTAATAAAATGGAACCTTGGGAGCGATATCTCGCGAAATGCAGAAACTGCATTCTGTCGCGAAATATCCGGATATGATATCCGGATATTGATATCCGGATATGGGCTTGGAGATATCCGGATATGCCCCCGACATATATCCGGATATTCTGGGATTTTGAAGAACAGTAGCTTTGTTGTGAGGACAGTAGTCTATTGGGGGTTTGTGGACCCTAGATTGATGAGGTTGAACTTCTGTTTTAATTAAACTAAGTCAGAATCAAGTGATTAAGGGCTTATGGCTTGTTGAGAAGCCTTAAGACATAAAGCGTAATGAAAAGGCGTTGTCTTTAATTTGTATGCATGTGGTACATGTTATTGATTTATATTTGGTCCATATCAGATTGTGATCTGCTGTGATTGGACTTTGAGCTTGTGGCATTGGATAACTAGCTTAGAGGTAAGCTTTCGTGTCCTCGGTTTAGCCATGTTGTGGTTCCACCATGTCCCATGGGGATATGGTATATGCATGCTGTGTTACATGCTTTTGATGTTTTGGAAATGCTGTTGAGCTATTATATGTTAGTGCCTTGTTGATATGCATGGAGGTGTTCCACCTATACGGTAAGCCTGAGTATGTAGAACATACAAGAGGGTGAGGCTGTGGGTGAGGTGCAAGCGGTGTTCCTTGTACTACATGTAGGGAATAGACGTATTCCTACATTTCTCTGGCCAGTAGATAGTGATTACACACATGCCATAGATATCTGTTGCACTACATAGTTTTGGAACTGATAATGATATAAATGCTTTTTGAACTTATATTGCACATGTAAGTGAGCTTGGGGTGGAAGATCCTTGAGGACCCCTTGTCTTACTGAGATTTCTAGTTTAGAGATCTTACACCACGTTTGGGGAATGCTTATTTCAGGGTCAGGTAATGTTGAGACCTCAGGCGGCAGGAGACCAGGGCTGAGTTAGATTGTTGTTATATTATGCTGCCTTGATTGGATGCTGGATTTGCATTCTGCATTTGTGCTTATAGCTTTAGTTTATGTATTGGAGTTTTATGTTGAGACTTGTTGTTTACTATGTTATTTGGTGAGCATGGGGATTGTCCATGACACATAGTATTATTATGTCTTGGTTATGTCTTGAGTCTTTTGGAGTTGTAATGATGTATCAGGATATTGTCCGGATTACTTGATGTAATGCCGTGATTTAGATACACACTTTATATATATTGAGGTATTTCAGTAGATGTCTTATTGCAATTTACATACAGGCGATATTTTATGAAATTGATTAAGTAATCAAGTTGGTAATTGATAATGACGTCATAATTGAAAAGAAAAAGAATATTCCGCATTTTTTTAATTAAGCACAGCTTAATACGATGTAATGTTAATATTCCGGGTATACACGGGGTGTTACAATTTTCTTATAGATCTCTTCTACTTTTTTGTTTTATCTTCCAAACTTTGATTTTATGTATTTGATAGATATGCTCATATTGACTATAAGAATGATATTTATTCAAGACTATGGAACTAATGGGCACCAAATGAATATTAATGGAATATGTAATATTTAACTGAATGATTCTTATGTGAACTGACTACAAATGTTTGGGTTCAGACAAAAATATGGTATAAGATGCCTTACTTGACTTGAACTCCGCCAGTCATAACATTTCATATGCAGAAATAAATAAAGGTTTGGGTTTTAGTAGTTTCAGTTAAACATTACACATTCTTTTTCGTGTTTACCGTTTTTGTTATTATTTTCTTATTATAATAATATTTTGAAAAAAATGATATTTTCCATTAAAATAGCTGGACTGATTACAGTTTGAAAATTCTAATATTACTGAGATTTATCTTACGTGTGTTTATGTTTATGCTAGCCTTCCAGAAAGAAAGCATGCTTAGTGTGTGTATCATTGGAGAGAGATGGAGCATTATGATTAATGACTTTGAGGATCATACAGAGTTCAGGGTGATTTTGTAAACCCATGGAGTGATTTTCATTTTCTACTCCGATAGGATAGAAACATTTTCTTTTTACTTTAGATTATGATATAATCTAGTTTAATTTAAAAGTAATAGTGGACTTGAGTTATTGTTTAATGTATAATTAAATTTTAAGGATGTTTTGACATATGCCTTTTTTTACAACTGCTACTTTAGAATCTAATATCCCTATATTTTTTATAGTTCTTCTTATTTCATTTGAGATATGATTTAAGAAATAACATGATATTCTCTATGCTAGCTAGTTATAAATGATGTTACAATTCAATCGAATTTCAAATCTTAATTATATAATAAAAAATTGCAACGTATTTAAAGTTAATTTAAATTAAATGGAATGCACTTGCGAGGATAAGAATAGCGATTTATTATTTGTAATTTTATCATTGTTTGTTTTTTAAACTCAAATCCGTAAGTTTCTGGTCACAAGAAATAATCTCATCGTTGTTTCAAGGCTCACCATCAAAGTTAAATTAATTAAAGAGTTAAATTTTTTTACATTATAAAAAAGTAATATGTATTTACAATTATAGTTAAATAGATAATTAATAATGATGAAAGTTATACTTACGCCAACTTTTTTTATAACCTTTTATTATTATTTTTGTTATAATTAAAATCAACTCAACAATTAGAAAATAATATCATAATTTATTTGATTTTAATTTAACGATAATAAAATTGTTTTAAGTAAAAAAAGTATAAGTATAATCTTCCCTATTAATATTAGGGTTTGATTTTTTTATATTGTACGAAATAAAATTATTTCTTACATATATATAAAAGTGTATGCGACCCATGTAGTTCCATGTGAAAAGAAGAGAGAGAGAAAAAATATAAGCCCTACATATATTTATATGTGTGTAGGATATAAAATTATAAAATCATTATGATTACCATTGTAATTTTATCTCTTGTTTGGTGGGTCAATAGGATATGATTAGCTTATCCTATTCTCTCATTTTATCCTATCCAATACATGATTTCTTATCCTATGGGAGGAGCTGAGTTAAGATTCAACAGGATAGGATATTAATATTGGATACCCAATATATCCCCACGCTACCCAATATATTTATATTTATTGCATTATATTTTGTTTTTTCTTTCGCCTTTCTCCTTCTACATGATCTTATCAAATTACTAATTAGGTGCTCATCAAACACAGGACATGATATAGGCTTATCAGTCTCATATCATATCTTACCTTTATCAGCCTCATATCATATCCTATTTTATCCACCAAACGAGCCATTAGACATTAAACCCTTAGGGGGCGTTTGGTAGAGGAGAAAATTTTTTTTACCAGGGAAATACAATTACTACAAATATGGTTGGAAAGTGAGTTTGGTAGAAAAGTTAAAAAAAAAAGTTATTTGTTAGGACAAAATATTACCGGAAAAATTGGGTTAAATTTTCTGAATCTACGTTTGGTCGAAGGTAAAATATTGAAGGGAAAATGAGATAAAATCACCAAACTAACTCTTGATTAAATACAATTTTTTTGTTCTATCCAGCTTTCTTTTGACACGTTTCTTGAGAAAGAATATATATGTCCATTGCTTTTTTTTCTTACTTTTTGGTTTGATGGATAATGTCTAAGTGGTATCTTGAAATGACAAAATTTTTTAACTTTACACAAAAACTGAGATTGCTATATAAATTCAAATAATGGACACATTTTTTAAAATCTCCTATAAACAAACATGATCAACTAAAATATCCATCTCAATTTTTCCGGTAATCCTAAAAGAAACCTCCTACTATTCACCCATTAATTAAATTCAGGGAATCCTCTTTAGCTAGTTGTTATTATAATCATTCTTTCGTTAAAGGAAAAAAATAGAGTATAAATGAGTCCACCATGTATCAACGGATGAAAGAAAATGGGAGAAAAAACGGGTAAACACAGAAAAAAAGCATGAGTTTAGAGTTACAAATTACAATTATAATAGGATAGAATATCCACACGCAAGCTCATTTTTCGCCGCTAGATTCATTTAGATATTTTAATCATCTTTTTTCAGCGTAAAAGAAAAAAAAAAGTGTTTGGTAACCAAGAAAACATAAAGAGAAAATAAGGAACTCTTTTGATTCAACTTAGAAAAACGCTGAGAAAATCTTCCTTTCCTTTTGACAAAAACGAGAGAGAGCGATATCCTCGCAAAGGTGTCCGTCCTCACAAAATTCATTCATTCAGGTTCGCTCTTTTCTCTCTCAATCTGATTCGCTCATTGTTTTCAGAAGTCGCCTAACTTTTTTTTTTTTTTTTTTAACTTGATCTATTTGCTTGCGGATTGTAAATTATTTGGAAAAGTTCTTCAATTTTCGGATAATTCATTTGATAATTTGTTGTTTTGTTTTGCTGGATTTCCCGTCTTTTGCATGTTTGGATTTCGAGTTCGAAAATTGAATTTTGTTTGGTGCGATCGTGGATCGTGGTTCATTTCATTCTATGATTTGATTCTTAATTTTTGTTTTTCTTGTTTCTGTTTAGCTGATTGTGATTGTATAATAAAGCACACGCGCATAAGAGGATCGTGGATTGGTTAGCATAGTTTTGTTTTTGTTCAGCAATTGCTTGTTATCACAGCAAAGTCATAAATTTTGCAAGTATGATGACAACTTCATTGGCGAATTCTGCTGACAATTCAGCCATTGGTTCTTCCAATACCAATGGCGCCGCACGCCCTCTCCGGTCAGCATATGTTCCTCCACATCTTCGCAATCGGCCGGCGAATACCAATGCCTCGGAGCTCCCAGCGGTGGCATCATACCCTTCTTTGGCAGCTATTGATCGGGTGAATTATGGTGGTCCGGCTGCTGGTCCTCGTGGGGGTAGTTCCTCTAAGCCGGATCTCCAGCAAGGATATGGTTCTAGTGTTCAGACTAGTGGTGGATGGAATAGTAGAGGGGTAGGGAGAGACCGCGGGAGGCGTGAGGTGAACCCTTTTGAGAATGATGAGGCTGAGGATCAATCTCTTACTGATCAAGAGAACACAGGCATTAACTTTGAAGCTTATGATGATATCCCTGTGGAGACTAGTGGGGAGAATGTGCCTCCGCCTGTGAATACTTTCGCAGAGATAGATTTGGGCGATGCATTGAATCAAAATATACAGAGATGCAAGTATGTCAAACCAACCCCGGTTCAGAGGTATGCCATACCGATTTCTCTTGCTCGGCGAGATTTGATGGCTTGTGCTCAGACAGGGTCTGGAAAGACAGCTGCCTTTTGCTTTCCTATTATAAGTGGAATCATGAGGGGGCAGCATGTTCAAAGACCGCGTGTAGCACGGACTGCTTTTCCTCTGGCACTTATTCTCTCCCCTACCCGGGAGCTTTCATGTCAGGTGCGATTCTGATTTTAGCTTCCGCTTTGCACTGCCCTTGTAATGTGTATCTGACTATATGTATCTTCAAGGACTGCAATTTTTCAGTCACCCTTATGTTTTCATTGTCTTACAGATACATGATGAGGCCAAAAAGTTTTCTTATCAAACTGGTGTCAAGGTGGTAGTTGCTTATGGAGGAGCACCAATCAACCAACAGGTTATTTTTTACCCACTGGTGTTTGAGGCACTCTGATTTTTATTTTATTTTTTATTTTTTGCTTGCTTCGATATTTATCATCACCTCCTTGACATTGAAGTTTGTACCAATGCATGCAATGTTCATATGTGTGTAGAAGTGATCATTTTTTTTTTTTTTTTTTGAGTTTTAGTAAGGAACAGAAAACTTAATAAGCAAACTTCATACCATTTTCAATTTCAAGCATGGACAAGATTGTGTTGAAGTCAACTGTACAAAAATATGTTTCTGGGATTCTGAACCTGGAAATGGAGAAGAGACTGGTTATACTATCTGTGCTTTATTGTAATCATATGCTCCGGTGAAAGGTTTAACTGTTAGATGATGGTTTTGAGCTTCATTTGATTCCTGCAGATTGATAGTATTGCCATGGTGCTGTTGAGTATAAGTTTTCTCATTTTTCAATTAAACTACCTCCTATGAAGAATAAGTAATAGAGGGGGCCAAGTTAGATTTGTACTGCATATGCTCAATTTCACCCATAAGTTGAAAGCATGTGTACTTGCATCTGCTTTAGCCATGCCGTCTTCCTAATGTCCTGTGTTTTTTTGTATGTGAATACATATTATGAATTGAATTAACTTTACATACCTATGAAAAGCAGATTTTTTTTCCCAATGATAGGCCACCTGCTTATATGGGGATCAGAGTTTTGAAAATTAATGTGATAGTGGAGTCAGAGAACAGGAGTTCTTTGTGAGGCATGGTAGAATAGACAAGAATTAATCAAGTGAATACACAGTTAATTATGCTTGCCATTGTCTTTTATATCATATGTTCAGTATATAACTATGGTTTCATAATGATGGATTCTCCCATTTTTTAGTGGAGGCTCCACCCCTCTTATCAACCTGGCTTTTCAGAGTGAGTGTGATCTCTGCATCAAGTATTTGATCATTTTTATTTAAAAACTATGGCTGTTCCAAATGTTTCCAAGTTTGCTGTTACTTCTGGACGCATGTTACAATAATTTTATTTCTGAATAGTTAATGAAGATTGGAAATGTTTCGTGTATTAGCTTCTTAATGCTCTCGATTTTTGGCTTATCAGCATAATGGTTAGAATGTAATTTGTTAGCCTAGTCAGACCACGTCTCCTTTTGCTGGTGGGGTGTAAATTGTAATATGTTATATTCGTAACTATGCATTCCTTCAATATGCTTTAGGTCTTTTTGACTTTTGTATTACTGGTTCTGTACTTCTGGATACACACTTCTTTGATTAGGTAGTAATGTGGTGTTGCATTGTTCAGTTGCGGGAGCTCGAGAGAGGAGTTGATATTCTGGTGGCAACTCCAGGACGCCTGGTAGATTTGCTTGAGAGGGCTAGAGTCTCATTACAGATGATAAGCTATTTGGCTCTTGATGAGGCAGATCGGATGCTGGACATGGGTTTTGAGCCTCAAATAAGAAAGATAGTTGAGCAAATGGACATGCCTCCTCCAGGCTTGAGACAGACACTGCTGTTTAGTGCCACATTTCCCAAAGAGATACAGGTATTGTGTGACTGGTACCCAGATTCTCAAGTCGACTATGTTTTTGCTAGAGGAGCCCCGCCACCCTGGCCCGAAAAGGAAAAAAAAAAAACTCAAAATAGTCTTTTTAGAAAAAGTGAAGGTTATGTTTGGTTAAAGAAAATGTTTTCTATTTCTATTTTTTGTTTTCGCTAATAATTACAAAAATGCCACCTATGTATAAGAAATGCCGAAAACATTTTGTTGTTTTCATCATTTCTTGCACAAATTTTTGAAAACAGGAAATAAAATGAAAATAAGATGGCATTTATTGTAATTATTAGTGAAAACAGAAAATGGAAATAGAAGACATTTTCTTAAACCAAACTGGCCCTAATATTTTCAGCTTTTTCTAAAGCTGGAAACACCTTTTTCATGCTTTTTTTTAGAAGCTAGCTTATCTATTCACTGTATAAAAAGTGCTTTCTGGAATTTCTTTTTTGGAATGCTGGCTGTTTCTATAGTTTGAAATGGGTAGATGAAGTGTTTTTTACTCTAATTTTGTACTCTTGGAAATTTAGATTGCCTTAATTGAGGTGTTTGAGCAACTTCTTTAAGGCTTAATAGTTACGAAAGACTACCCGTATCATAACAAGTGTGAAAGTGGGGACCATTTGATTGAACAAGGGGAGCAAAGTTTCTTTTATTACTTTATCTCTTTTACATAATTGACATATATTGTTGACAACTTTGTGAAAGCCCTGCTTTGGCATGACAAGCATGGAACTATTGCTTTCCACTTTTTAAACCAACTCATATTGAGCTCTTTTAATTTTGGATGAAGATTCACTACCATAATTCAAAGATTGACCAGGTAAGACTTTATAAGATTTCTTTAGCTTAAGAGTCTTCGCATGAATGAGTCTTCCACCTTAAATTTCTACCTATTATAGTCCCCTAGAAGAGTCTAGGTGTGAAATAAGCAGTTCTCTATCCTTTGCAGACACTGTTTATTCTTACAACCTTTAGAACCTTGATCTGGGCATCCTTAATGTTTGCAGAAATCAATAATTTTTTTTTTGTTTTTTAATATTTGAATATTCGATTTTTGTGTTAACAATGAATCCATAGATCTGACACAATAGTTCTCGGACAAAACTCCAAATTCAAATTTTGTCTCATTGGGATGGAATGCCAATGCTATGCCAACTGTTTCTGTATGTAGACTGACATGTTTCTCTAACCAAGTTGTTTATAAATTATATCATTTAAAGTGGCACTTTTAGTTGGGAAGGTGGAATTGTTGATGTCTATAACCAAGCTGCATTTGCTTGGCAGATGCAGACAATGGCACTGCTTGCTTTGTTACTAATAGACAGAAAATATTATTTGTAGAGCTAGTATGGTGGTGATTGTGGTAAAAGTTTATTTGGGATGAAATGATAGTGATGTAGTTATGGGAAGATGCTGGGGACTTGATAGTGATGCTTTCTTATTGTTGCTAAGATACTTAAGTTTGACTGTGTTGTGAATTGAGTTATTGACATTTTATGCTGGGGATATACTCCAATAATAGAGCTTGGGTTGTTGACGACCATTTTGCAATCAGCTAGATGTCATTTTCTTTTAGCTACACGATACAGTAATTATCATTTTGACTCTTCTGATATGTGGGTTTGATATAGCACATAAACCTCTCCTTTGCAATTTTCATTTGAATGCAGAGACTTGCATCAGATTTTCTTTCACATTATGTGTTTCTGGCTGTTGGAAGGGTCGGTTCAAGTACTGATCTAATTGCTCAAAGAGTAGAATATGTACTTGAGTCAGACAAGAGAAGCCACCTCATGGACCTTCTTCATGCTCAGAGGGAAAATGGAATTGATGGCAAGGTAATCTATCACTTCTGCATACTGCTGCTCTTCAGACTTGTACATATGCATGCCATATTTTTTTATTTTGTTAGTGATTTTCTCTCCTGAGCTGTATCAGAAATTCACTAACTTATGAAAATTATGCTGCACTGGAACAACTGTTTGTTTAAAAGTAATTTTGATTTGTGGATTTATCACATTCACAATTATAAAGATTTTGGGTGGTTTTTGCAGCAAGGTCTGACATTAGTTTTTGTCGAAACAAAGAAAGGGGCTGATGCATTGGAACACTGCTTGTGTGTTAATGGGTTTCCTGCAACTAGCATTCATGGTGACAGATCACAACAAGTGAGTCTGTTTAGCTAATTGAAGTTTATATTTAAATGTAAAACATGTCAGTATTATGATTACATTAAAATCACTTTTCTTTATTTGTTTTATGTTTCTTTGTTGTTTCTAGGACTGGCCAAGGGCTTGAATTGGTTTAGTCCAAATAAATGTAGTTAATCAGAGTTTGATTTGTGTTATGGAGGTTCTACATTTCCCATGAGTCTTCAAAGGAATTATAAAATTTGAGTAGTGCAATTTTTATTTAAAAAAAAAATATAAATCTCAAGGATCAAATTTAAACACTTCCCAGCCTTGACTCCTTGTTAATTTCTACTACCATAGAAAGGGGATTGGCATCAGGTATTTAATTTTTCTCTTCCAATTAAAACTTTGTTTTTACTATAATTGAAATGAGATTTTTCAAATTAACTACTAAAGCTCATCTCTTTCACCCAATTCCAACTTTGAAGGAACTTTTTTAATTTTCTTTTTAAGATATTGCAATTTCTAATTAAATATTTTATTCCATTATTAAATTCAAAAAGTGAGAAAATTATAATGCCATCATTTAATTAAATATATTGAATTTGGCAAATCTGCTTTGCAAGTGACTCTTTCAATACTTACAATATCTTCTTTCCATTAGATTCGATAAAATCTATGCTTTGAACTTTCAAATTGCATTTTTTCTTTTCCTATTTTGTGAGAATTGAATTTGTGGATGTGTGATCATACAAAGATAAATAGGATAAGAAATGAAGATATCCGACGAAAGGTAGGTAGGAGTAGCATTGGCGGTGGAAAAGACGAGAGAATATAGATTGAGATGATTTGGGCATCTTCAAAGATCTCTAGATACTTCTGTAAGAATAAAAGTTTGTTGCCAAGAGCATGATACAAAGAGGAAAGGTCGATACATATTAGGGGAAAAATAGTAAAATAAGACTTGATGAAATGAAAAATAGATTGACGCATGGTTTATCTTTGGATAGAGTGCAGGAAAGCTATTAGAATATTGAAAGGGGGTAGACTCATTTTTCCTATGTTTCAAATGATCATTTTAGTTCTTTTCCCTATATTTATTTATTTTTGTATTTATTTACTTTTTCTCTCTTATTTATTTTTTTTCCCTCAATCTTTTCTTGCTTTATTTTGGGTTCATTGATCATCGAACTCAACTAGTTTAAGATAAAGGTGATGTTGATGTTGAATTGAATTTATCTTTTGTGGTAGCTTCTAGTTGAAATCCTTATGATTTGCCAGAAAGCCTTAGTTATTATTTTTTCCCCTTCAAAGTCTCTCCAAAGCTTCTATTACAATCAATTTACAGTTCAGGAAAAGCTTTCCCGTATATTGTATTAGAACTTCAGAACTAAAAGTTGTCCTCGTATATATTTCTCTTTTTCTGTGTACTCCTGCAAATAAATGTGTACAACTTAATGGTTCTGTATGCAGGAAAGAGAACTAGCATTGAGGTCGTTCAAGAGTGGAAACACACCAATTCTAGTGGCAACCGATGTTGCAGCACGTGGTCTTGATATTCCACGGGTAGCACATGTGGTAAATTTTGATCTTCCTAATGATATTGATGATTATGTGCACCGGATAGGAAGAACAGGGCGAGCTGGGAAAATGGGATTAGCAACAGCCTTCTTCAATGACGGTAATTTGTCCTTGGCTAAACCATTAGCTGATCTGATGCAAGAGGCAAAGCAAGAAGTACCTGCCTGGCTCACACGTTATGCACAAAGGTCTTCTTACGGTGGTGGCAACAGAAACCGGCGAGCAGGGGGAGCCAACCGTTTTGGCGGCCGCGACTTTAGGAAGGAGGGCTCATTTAATAAAGCAACAGATTACTATGGTGGAACAGGTGGATATGGTGGAGGGTATGGTCAAGGTGTGACAAGTGCCTGGGATTAGACTAGCGTCCCTTCACTATTCATTCTCATGTTCAGTGTATATAAATTTCAGATTGTAATGATGAAAAAAAGGTATCTTCTCAACCATGGTTTGTCTGAATCCATGCATTCCTTACTAGAGGAAATCTTAGGAAAGATTTACAATTGGCTTGGTTTTGCTGGTTACGCAATCAAGGTTGGGAAATGCTGCGTTTGGAAGATAAAATCTGTAAGCAACCCGAAAATTTCTGTCTAGATTACTTGTATTAGTGGAGAGGGTGTGAACAGATTCAATGGAGAACTAAGGCCAGTTATTACTCAGTTTAAATACCGAGTTGTATTCAATGTTTTGAATTTTGATAGGGTCCTTAGCTTTTGACAGTCTAAGGAGTTATCTCTAATTAGCATGCACATATTATTGATTTGATTATTCTATCAACTGATCTGCTCTGAGCTTAATTACCTAATCTTGTCCTTTACTAGAAGGATCCATAAAAAGCAATTTCCCCTCTTTTTGAGTGGTTGTAACTTTCTAGGCTATGTTAGCTGAAAATTATTACTTAAGAATTCTTCTTGGTGGCTTTGTTACCCTTCTCTTAAGTTTATCGTTAATTTGATGGTATTATCCTTCTACTTAAATGCACTGATTCTATAAATTTATTAAAATTTTATATTTTGTCTAATGTTTATCATGTTTCTTTATCCAACTTTTTGACATTGAATGAGGTTTAACACTTTAATAATAAAAAATTGGGTAAAGTCCAAATAACTCCAGTGTGTTTTTTCTATAATCACTTTCTCCCTTAATTTATTTACGGGAGAAGAATTTCTCATGCTGCTAGAGGAGTTCTTTTTCTCACAGCAAAGACAATATTTAGAAGAGAGAAAAGTGAAAGAGATGAAAGAAAAAAAATTAAGGTGGGGTTCACAAGAGAAAAGTGAAAGAGATGAAAGAAAAAAAAATTAAGGTGGGGTTCACCATTTTTTGTGTGTAAGAATTTTTGTTCTTCTTATATAAAATAAAAAGTATAAATCCCTTTATGTATTGCTTATTGTGATTTTTCCGTCGAAATTCATCTTAACATTGTTAAAAAAATTGTATTAATTGTTTATTGGGTTTGTCTTTTTTAAAGTTACTTTACAATTTTATTTAATGTTCATCAAAATGATATTATTTTGAGGTGAAAATTATGGTGTATTTGTAATTGTAATTTATTTTAGGATTATAATAGTCTTTATTTATTTATTTATTTTATTTATTTATTTATTTTTATTTTTTAACCTTAAAACGATGTTATTTCGATGAACATTAGACAAAATCATTTAAAGTAATATTAAATATTTTCCCCCCTTATTTATTTTGCCCCCGTGAAGAGTAAACAAGTATTAAATTTGCCTTTACTATTTCAATTTCATCACTTGAAAAGGATATCGATTAGACACAGAGTTAATTATGACAAAGAACTTGTGGGATTATTCGCGAACTTGTGGATTATTCGCGGGATTATTTATTGAATCTACTCGTGGCTTGACAGGAAAGTACTAGTTAGTTGTCGTCTAGGAAGCATTGACACTTCGAAAATTCTGATGTGACGTGTTTGACACTTTTCGACACTCTCTAACATCCCGACACTCCAACATGCATTATACAAATTCAAAAAAAGATTCAAAAGTTGTGTTGCGTTGAGTTTTTAATTCCAATTATTAAATTCGTTGGATTATGATTACCATTTTATTGAGTTTAATATAAATATTTGAGATATCTTATGTTTCTTTGCAAAATTGATAAATATTATAAGTTTTATTTTTTTGTTAAATTATTGAATATTAAATATAATATACACTATATAAATTAAAAATAATATTTAATATCAAAACATGTCCTACCGTGTCAAAATCTATAATTTTTTAGAATTAACGTGTCGAAATATCGTGTCACGTATCTCGTGTAAGTATCAGTGCTACACAGATTGTCGTATTTTGAAATCTGAGAGTTAAGTGTGTTAGTTGCCAAAACTGAAACCACAAAGGAAATTTGTATTTTAACACCCCAAAAAATTGTGACAATGACAAATTAGTTAAAATTTGATAAATATATGGGCATGATTGGATGACTTTTGAAAAAATATTTTTTTATGCCTTAATTTTTTTAAAAAGCTACAGTATTTTCATATTTAGACATATTATGTGAAAAATACTTGTAATTAAAAAAATTGTCTGAATGTTAAAATTATAAAATACTTTTTATGTATAGAATACCTTTTATAACATAATATTATATATATAGCTTACCAAAAAAAAAACATAATATTATATACATTTTTTTAAATTGAGTTGTACTTTTTTTTAAAACTTATTTATATATTAATTCCCATTTTAAAGGTATTAAAAATTCTATAAGCCATAATTTACTTGGAATCAGTATCTTCGTAAGAATTTGGAATTGACAAACAAACCAATTAATGATTTGTCATAACATGGATAAACCCCATCAAGAAACAAATGAGAACGAAAAGCAAATTTTACAATAGGTGAAAATTATGTAGCTAGAGAGATAAATTAAACGACAATATTCAACTCAAACCTAAAGCAAAACACATAGCTATAAAATCGTTGAAAACATCAATCCCACAAATTTGTTATAAGTGGCGACTTTCTGGCATAGAACCTTAATCACCTACGTCCTGAACTGCCAGGAACGATAGCAAAACGAAGTGGAAACCAAAACCTGCACATTGAAAAGAAGGGAATAAGATAAAATGAGTAAACCTGATAAGTTTATCTTATTCATTGGCTCACCAAACATTTGATAAGAATAGAATATGATAGTTAATCCAATTTTGTCCTCCTTATCCGGTGCATCAAACGGCCCCTTTAGTGTCCTTCTCAACTTGCACTTTTTTGTTTTCCGTTTGAACTGTAGATGCAAAATATGTTTTGATGATTATAAAGAGACAATAACACAAATTAAAGACAAAAGAAAGTGAGATTCACGCGCGCGATATTTTCTCTGTTAGGGTTTGCTTCAAGTTTGTGCTGAGATGGAATCGGAGGACGGTGACCAACAATCACCGACGGAGGATGAGAGTTCCAGGACTACGAGAGATCGTAGTGGTACTGAGGAAGTGTGACTCCCCGTGATGGGAAAAAATCCAAAGGGGCTGCGATGGAGGATGTTACCATGGACGAGAACATGCAAGAAGAAGGAGGGGAGGCTACAGACTCGTGTTCCCCTACCCCTTTGAACCTGGAGGGGAAATTGAAGGAAGCCTGTGGGGGAGCTCGTAGCAGAACGGTTTCCTACAAGGATAAGCTCTTAAAGCTGAATGGCAATGGTGGTCAATCGGACAACGAGGAAGAAGATTGGCTTTCTAAACAGAAGAGGGAGGATGAAGAAGCCGAACTGGTGGAAGGTCTGGCGCGGGGGGAAGTTGAAGACCCGCTTTTTCCGAGGTATTCCTTTCCCATAGAAGAACACAAGAGGGACTGTGAGAAATGGCGTAAAGCTCTCATAATCAAACTGCTGGGCAAACGGATCAACTTCAGGTTCCTGGTGGCCAGATTGCAGAAGATGTGGAATCTAGTAAGCTCCTTCGAGTCTATTGATCTGGATAATGGATATCTCCTAGTGAGATTCCATGATGACAAGGACTATTGTCATGTCCTTGAAGAAGGCCCCTGGATTGTCAATGACCACTATGTGGTTGTCCAGCGGTGGAGGCCTTTCTTTGACCCGTATGACGAGAGTGTGAAGAAATTGGCTGTGTGGGTTAGGATACCTGGACTACCAATTGAATTATACACAACTTGCCACCTATGGCGAATTGGAAATATCTTTGGTCGTACTTTGAAAGTAGACTGTAACTTCCTTAGGAAGAATGAGTTAGGAGATGCTGTCATCACTGAAAGGGCACGGTTTGCAAGAATTTGCGTGGAAATTGACCTAAGGAAGAGCTTCATGCCCAAATTTGTGATAGGTGAGAAGGTGTACCAGGTTGGGTATGAGGGTCTCCATCTGGTTTGCTTCAAATGCGGTGTATATGGACATAGGAGGGACCAATGTCCTGAGGATCATCCCAAATGTAACCAACAAGCCCCTGTTTTGGTGGTAGGTAGCATAGACCAGGTGAAGAGTGTGTGTGATTCTGTGGCTAAGGTTACCAATGAGGTGAAGCTGGATGAAGCTTTTGGCAGTTGGATGGTAATTCAGAGAAATCCTAGAAGTAGGAAACTCAAAGCTAAACCTGTTAGCCAGAGTAATGATGTGGTGGAGGCTCAAATGCATAAGCTTATTCAAGAGGCTCATGTTCTGAAGGAGGTGATCAGCCCTTCTGCGGTTTCAGGGGAAAAGCATAAGGTGGAGGATCAGGCTATCAACACTCAGGCTATGACTGGTTTGGGCAGCACTCAGGCTATGGAAGTAGACACTAGCCCAACTAGTTTGGGCAAGGAGTATGTGACTTCTGTTTCCAGTCCCCAAAAAAAGTTTAGGAGTCCAGAAAATGGTTCTAATAGGATCATGAGTAAACAGGGGAAAGACAAGCCCAAGACTGGTTTGAAAATTCCTGTGAAGAAAGGTGGAGCTGAGACTGTGTCCCCTAATTCTGTGCTAGAAGGTATGGGGAAAGGGATTTCCAAGACTATAGGGAAAAACCTGAATGGTCCTGAGTTGCTCTCTAGGAGTGGAAACAATTGTAACAACCTTGGAAAGAAGGATGCTCAAGAGGATCCTACCTTGAGCAAACTACTTTCTGATCACAGGGCCAGGGCTCATGAGGATGGCCCCTCCTTGTTGGGGGGAAGTTCTGTTCAACAG
Organism: Gastrolobium bilobum; assembly: GCF_033153095.1. Lineage (NCBI taxonomy): Eukaryota > Viridiplantae > Streptophyta > Magnoliopsida > Fabales > Fabaceae > Gastrolobium > Gastrolobium bilobum. The sequence goes on along the minus strand of NW_026895930.1, from coordinate 39,110 downwards.
AAGTGACATTCCTTCAAGGGGATTCCCTTGTACAGGTTCTTTTATTCATCTTTATGTTTATTATGTCTTGGAATTGTAGAGGGGTAGGGAAGAAATGCTTCCCTTCCCTAGTTAGGGATTTAAGCTTTTGTTTTAAAGTCAGTATTTTGGCTCTTTTGGAAACCAGAGTTGGTAGTCCGAGAAGTGATGAGATCATTAAGAAGTTAGGCTTTCCCAATTTTTTTAAGCAGGATCCAGTTGGCTTTTTTGGAGGTTTGTGGTTGCTTTGGGATGGAAATAAGGTGGAATTGGAGATTCTTAAGGTTCATCATCAATTCATTCATACTAGAGTGAAGTATTTAGATGCTAAAAAGGTTGATCTGGTTACTTTTGTGTATGGTAGCCCTAGGAGACTAGAAAGGAAGTTGCTTTGGGCTGAGCTTGAGGTCATTAACAATTCTATCTTGGAACCCTGGCTGCTCTTGGGTGATTTTAACTCTATCCTGCATGCTTCTGAGAAAGTGGGAGGTAAGGAGGTGTGTTGGGACAGTATGAAGGAGATGCAGCTTTGTTTGTCTAGGTGTGACATCCATGACTTGGGTTATAAGGGGCCTGATTTTACCTGGAAACATGGGAGGCTCCATGAGAGAATGGATAGAGCTTGTACTAATGAAGACTGGAATATTGCTTGGCCTGATAAATTTACCATTCATCTTCCTTTCTTTAATTCTGACCATAGGCCTATTCTTATATGTGATGATGGTCAGTCCAGACCTGGAGATTATTCTAGGAGGTTCAAGTTCTTGGCTGCCTGGTTGACTGATCAGAGATTCTTTGATTTGGTTAAAAAGAGTTGGGGGGAATGAAGGCAATTGGTTAACAGCTAGAGATAGATTCGAAGCTAATGCAAAGGAGTGGCACCAGAATGTCTTCAAAGAGAGAATGAAACAGAAAAATAAACTGTATGCTAGACTTAATGGGCTGGACAGTTACAGGTATGGGAAGTTTGATCATAACTCAGATATTCTTCAGAAAAATCTTTGGAAGGAGCTCCAGTCAATCCTAATTCAGGAGGAATTGGTCTGGCACCAAAGGTCTCGATGCCATTGGCTAAAATATGGGGACAAGAATTCCAGATTCTTCCACTCCTCTACTGTCAACAGAAGGAGACACAATAGGATAGTTACCCTGAAGGATGACCAAGGAAATTGGATAGCTGATACTGACTCTCTTGTGAATATGGCAGTGTCCTATTATCAGGGTCTCTTCAAAGCTGTTGAGGATAGGGATGAAGAGTTCCCTGTCCAGAACTCTTTCCCTAGTTTGAATACTGTAGAGAAGAGGTTTCTGGCTCAGATTCCTAGCAAGGAGGAAATCAAAAGAACTATTTTTAGGATGGGTAAGTTAAAGGCCCCAGGTCCAGATGGCTTGAATGCCTTGTTCTTCCAAAGTCAGTGGGACACTATTGGGGATTCTGTCTACAATATTGTAATTGACATTTTTCACTACCCTGAGAAAGTGAAAGATATCAATGGTACCCTAATTTGTTTGATCCCCAAGAAAGACAGTCCTGAGAACATGAAAGATTTCAGACCTATTAGTCTTTGTAATGTTGTTTATAAAACCATTACAAAGATTATTACTGAGAGATTGAGGAATATTCTGCCTAGGATTGTCTCCCCAAACCAATGCAGCTTCATAAAAGGTAGGCAAGGGATGGATAACATTATAATTGCTCAAGAGGTAATTCATTCAATGAGAGCTAGGAAAGGAAATAAGGGCTGGATGATGATAAATGTGGATTTGGAGAAGGCCTATGATCGTCTTGAGTGGGGTTTTATCTGGGAAACTATGAAGGAGATTGGGTTTCCTGATTCCCTTATTGACTTGGTTTACAGTTGTATTTCCACTACATCTATGAGTCTTCTGTGGAATGGAGTTAAAACTAGAAGTATCTGTCCTGGGAGAGGAATTAGGCAAGGGGATCCTATTTCCCCTAACTGTTTGTGCTGTGTCTGGAAAGGTTGTCCCACCTTATCAATGTGGCAGTGGAGACAAAAGCTTGGAAGCCTATTATTCTTAGGAAGCATGGCCCCCCCATCTCCCATTTATTTTTTGCTGATGACATTATCTTGTGTGCAGAAGCTAGCTTAAACCAGGCTCATGTGATTAATCAAGTCTTGAAACTGTTTGCTGGAGCTTCGGGGTAGAAGGTTAGTAAAGACAAAACAAGGGTTTTCTTCTCTAAGAATGTCTGTCTAGAGAGAGCTAAGGAAATCAGTGAGTCCCTTAGTATAGGGATTACCCCTGACTTGGGGAAGTACCTTGGGGTCCCTCTCCACCACAAGAGGGTAACAAAAAGGACTTTTAACAATGTGTTGGAGAGAGTGCAAGGGAGGCTATCTGGTTGGAATTCAACATCCTTATCACTGGCTGGCCGTTCTACTTTGGCTAAATCAGTTTTAGAGGCATTGCCTGCTTATTCTATGCAGGCTGTTGTTCTGCCGGTTGGAGTCTGCAAGGATGTGGAGAAACTAACAAGGAATTTCATTTGGGGATCATCCCAAGCTAAGAGGAAAACCCACCTTGTGAGTTGGAAAAAAGTTTGCAAACCTAAAAGTGATGGAGGGTTGGGATTTAGAGACCAGAAGCTAGTTAATAGGGCTTTCTCTATGAAAGTGGGGTTTGGCTTGCTGGCTAATAAGGATGATCTATGGATCAGGGTTTTAAGGAATAAATATAAGGTGGAGGAGTCCTTTAATCCTGGGATCAGGAATAGTATCAATGCCTCCAATGCTTGGAAAGGGATCCAAAGGTCTTGGGGCCAGGTTCTAGAGGGTGCCAGAATAGTTGTTGGAGATGGGACCAAAACCTCATTCTGGATGGACAGATGGATTCCTACTATGGGCAGACTGATAGACTATGCTCCTACCATTATCTCTAATGAGGAGAGAAGTTGGCTAGTGTGGGAGTGTGTTAAAGAGGGAGCTTGGGACTGGGACAGACTTACTCCCCTCCTTTCCAGAGACATTCTAGATATTCTAGGGGTCCTTAATCCCCCTAATAGGTTTGGGGGTGCAGATAGAATAATCTGGACACTCTCCAGTTTGGGTTCTTTTACAATCAAATATGCATATACATATCTCTCTAGCTCCTGCATTGTGACTCACCCTAGGAATTGGGATTTTGTTTGGAAATGGGAAGGACCACAAAGGGTTAAATTCTTTCTCTGGTTATTGGCTGGGAATAAACTTCTAACTAATGCAGAGAGAAGCAGGAGGCATAAGACAACCATTACTACTTGTCATAGGTGTCATGGGGATGTGGAGGAGGATGTTCATTTATTTCAAAACTGTCCTTGGGTTCGTGAAGTGTGGAACTGCTGGATTGAGTCCAGTGAATTGAATGCCTTTCTGAATATAGATTTGGAGTCATGGCTGAACAGGAATCTAAACAGGGAGAAGAAGAATAAGAGTTAGAGGCTGACTTTTGGTGTTATCTGTTGGTTTATTTGGAAAGACAGAAACAGGCTGGTCTTTGATGGCAAGGGCTCCTCCCCCTTGGAAATTTTTGCTCATGTTTCGATATTTGCCAACAATATCAAGTTGGCTGATGAAATTCTGGTTGGTGCTGGTTTAGCAGTGGACAGATTTGAAGAGATTCTGGTTAGCTGGTCCCTTCCCCCAGCTGGTTGGGTTAAGCTGAATTTTGATGGCTCCTTCTCTGGTGATGGTCTTCAAGCTGCTTGTGGAGGGGTGTGCAGAAATAAATCAGGTAACTGGCTGATGGGTTACTCTAAAAGACTGAATCCAGAATCAGTTTTGATGGCAGAACTATGGGGTCTCTTGGTGGGTTTGGAGTGGGCTTGGGAACAGAAGTATAAGCAGGTTATCTTTGAAGGTGATTCTTTAATGGGGATCCAGTTGGCAAAGGAGGGTTGTGTTAGCTCTCACCCTTGCTTCCTAATAGTATCCAAGATCAGGGTGCTGTTGTTGAAGGATTGGGAGGTAGAGCTTGTTCATGTGTATAGAGAAGGGAACAGATTGGCACACTGGATGGCTGATAATAGAAACTTTTCTTCCTGGTCTACTTAGTGGTTTGTGAGACCTCCGATTGGATGCGAGAAGCTGTTGCTTGAGGATACAGAGGGCAACATGATGCCTAGATTCGTTAGTTTGTAGTTTGTCTTTATTTCCTTTGTATACAAAAAAAAAAGACAATAACACAAAGGGAAGAGCTTTGATGAAGCGCAAAAAACATCAACCATATATGGAGAAAAAAATACGTGATAAAGCCACAAAAAAAGAGTAATGATACAACAATGCAATGTTGAGGGACAGGAAGACTGTGAATAACTTACAAGAAAAATCTCACAACACTAGTCATGGACTCATGGTAAAAGAAGATCAAGTCCAAGTTATTACGGCATTAGTTTTTAAGACTTTGATCGGCATAATAGTGCTTTCATTCATGAGCTCAAGGTTGCAAATTGTGTATTTTTTTTATAAAAGTTTAAAGGTCTTAAAGATTGCATCTTTTACATATTGCATGTTTTCTACTGAAGTTCAAAGATTTCAAAATACATGTTTTTCATATTGCGTGGTTTTGTAACAAGAACTCTCAAAACTATTTTGAAAGGTTTTTCAATTTGATTTCATCGTGAAAAACATCTTTCAAGGAGTTTAAAACATGCTTCAAAATGTTGGTAATCAATTAGCAAGTGAAAAGTTCGAAAGGAAGTGATTGAAGTGTCTGTTAATGATCTTTGAAATGATTCCCAACTTGTGTGAATTGATTCATACATGGACAATACTCAAATAATGATCAGAAACAATTAGTTTTGCATGAAAACTCTATATATACGCTTCCAATGATTCTAAATTGTCTTAGGCACTTATTGTACATGTTCTAAGAGTGTTTTGAGCATAAAAATAGCTTTATAAATATTAATTGAGATAATATACACAAATCTATTTATCTTGAGCGCTCTTATTTAAGAAATCATCATACCATTAGTGCTTTAAGTTGTATATTCATACTTTGTGAATGTAAATTTATTTATTTATTTATTAAATACTTCTACATTGTGATTTTGTGATTGAGGGTAGTGAGGTTTCGAAGCACCTATTGAATTTGGTAGTTGAAAGTTTTCTAAACACCTATGAAGCTTAGAGGCTGCGAGGGTGCTTTAACCTTATAGGTTGTAGTTTGTAGATGTTTATCAAACACCCATGAAGCTTGACCTATAGTGGAAGAATTGTTGATACAATCTAGATGTAGATCACAAGTGATGATAACTGAATCAGAATAATTCTTGGATTGCAATCGTTTTATTCCTTAACTCCTTTATTTTAGTACTTTAATTACTTCTTTGATATTTTTTATATGCTAATATAAATTTTAACATGGACATAATTGATCGATGTAGCATGCATGGTTCTTCTTAAAAGGACATCAAAATAAAAAAAAAATTAATATCAAATTATAGTCTTACAAACTAAGATTCAATTTCTCAATTCCTTTTCTGAGAGGGAATAATATGTTTACAAGATAAAAATGTATATGTTCTGTCTTGGAGACAGAGATGTCCAGCCCAATAGGCTGGTATGTTGATCTTGGATCTAGTGCCCTCTCCAAGGTATCTGTGAAGGAGATACCCTTGAGCCAAACAGATCACTGTTCACAACGAACTAATAATGACTTTTGCAAATGGGGTGTGTGTGTGCACACAGTGACAGCATAACAGTCAGAGAGAGAGCGTAAAGTACCTTTAGGGTTTACCTCTTATTTATAGGAGTTACCTGTGGGTAATATGACGTGGACCTTTAGTACCTTTGATGAGGGCCCAGGTTTGTCTGCCATGCTGTCGTATTTTGATTAGTATCCTTAAAGGATACTATCCATAATTATACTTAAGGATACTATCCATAATTATACTTGATTTGAATCTTGGATTGCTCCTTGTTGGGCCTATCATCCAATGGGCCCCTTATACGGGTCCATAACAGTTGCCCCTCAGCCAGGCTACTTGGGTCTCCGGGTTGCTGGGGTGAATTTCGTTGTATTTTGCTTCAGGCTTTCTGCCGAGCTGGGAGCGTTTGAGTTTTTGTAAACTCCTCTTTGTATACATGCTCCTTATATTTTAGGATTCTTCAGCCGGGGTTTACCTTGCCCCCTTATATTGACGGGTTGAGCATCAACCCGGGAAGATATCTCATCTATCTCCTATACCGAGTTAGGGATGAGCCTGGGTAGTTGGGATCCAACTGGCGGGTTGGCCCAAGCATCACCCCTTACGCACATGCTCTGAGTTTGTAGCTTTCTTTCTAGGACCGGGAATGATTTCTCTTAGCCCCTTATCTCGGCGGGTTGAGCATCAACCCGGCAAGATACTGCACGTGTATAATCGGGTAACGAATGAGCTTGAGTTGTTGGGATTCAACTAGCGGGTTTCCCCCAAGCATCATTCTCGTAACCTGGCCAAAAGTGTACACATGTCTTGAGTTTTACGTGCCGACTTATCATCGGCAATCATTTCATTCTGACACGTGCTGCTGGTCGCGTGTATTAGCGTGCTGCAGCCATTTTGTGCCGTTTTTTCATTTCGTGCACATTTATTAGGAGTGTCATTTCAGGCATCTAATCATTGCTTTTCAAGTGAAATGACAATGGTGCCCATGACCCTTGCCATTCGTAACCACTAGGGTTACCACGCACGAGTGAAATCACATGGGTGCCCCTGACCCTTGCCATTCGTAACTGTTGCAGTTACTGTTATGCCTATATAAGCACGCATATTTTACCTCTTTTTGTTCTTTACTTTGATTTCCTGGAGAAGTTCTTGCCCTTGTTTCCATTACGAGCGTTTTGCAGAAATTCCTCTTCTTCTTGCGCACCAGCATCTTTGAGCGCACTTCTTGCAAACTCTTACAAGTTCGTCCCTTTATTCAGGTACTTCACTTGCTTTGGCATTTTCGTTGCTTCTTCCTTCGGTTGTTCTCATTTTGCCATCTAATTTTGAGCATGTTTCTTTTTTGAACTTTCTGTTCTTCGCATGTCATTCTGTCGATTTGTTTGTTGATTGAATTTCTTCTTGTTGCATCAACTTTCTGTATTTCTAGAGTGTTGCACATTGCTTCACTCCTGACACTCTAGGGTGCATCACCCTTTCCTTGTCATTCTTCCTTTGGTGCTTTAAGACTATGTGTCATTTGGAACTTAACAAAATGAGAGGTAAAAAACCTCATTCTTCAATTCTGCATTGTTAGGAGAAGAAGGAGGAAGATTCTGAATTTTTAAAAAAGATTCCCCCTGGTGCTCGTTTTTGGCTATAGGGGATTCCTAGAACTGAGGAAGAGGAATGGGAAGCCATGCTTCGCGGTTATCGCGGTAGTAGATCCAAGAGAAAGTCCTGGTTATCTGGTCGGGAATTAGGTCAGAGCCGGGGTAGTGGTTCCTCCAGCTGGGGTGGTAGTCGTCTTTCCATGAACAGACGCATTCCCCAATACTTTCCGCAAACCAGTCCTGAAATTCCCCATCACCCGTCTATAATAAACCCAGCATCTCCCTCAACCCACCAGGTTGTTCAATGGTCTTTCCCTGTCTAGAAAACCGGTCCTTGCTACTCTTGCATTTTTCTGAGTTCCAAACTTATTGAACAAGGGTGCGACTCTTTAGCCGACTCTACTTTGGCTAGTTGCCGACATGAGGATGTTCTGGATTCTACTCCTCATCTGGTGAGTCAGATGATCCCATCGCCATCTCGGACAACCATTCCTTCTCATCTTCTAGTGACTCTTCATCTAGTAGCTTTTTTGATTCAGGTATGCCCATTCTGTTCTTCTGATTAAACTCTTTTATTGTTTTAGGTATTTATGGCATCTCCCCCCCCCCCCCCGGGAAGTTGTAGAGGAGTCAGGTTCTGCCGAGTCATGTTCCGAGTCTCCTCTTGCCTCTTTAGTATCCCAGTTTCCTTGGATAACTTACGAGGTCTTAAACACTACCTTCAAGATAAGTACTGACGATGTGGTTGGGCTTCCCGTTGGGAAGTTAGAGAATTATGATATAGTCCCCCCATGAGAAGACGAGCCGATATGCTCTGGGGGAACTTCAGAAGAGCCTTGTTTATTTTTCTTCTATAGGAATGTCGTGACTCAACTCGGCATTACATTTCCTTTCACTGAGTTCCAGATGGATATCCTAAATCACCTTCATATAGCTCCTACTTAGGGGTGTGCAAAAAAACTGGTTCACTTGCCCTGCCCTTGATCCGACCTTGACTCGACCCATAAATATCCATATTTTTTGAACTGGTTTAAATACTGACCCACTTTTATTTGGGTCAGTTTTAGACCTGACTCGTTTTAATATTGACCCACTGACCCAAAACTTGACCCATACCCATTATGTGAAAAAAAATCACAATTACATTAAAAGAAAAGTTTTAACGTAAAACAATTACGTCAAAATTTTTTATGGAAAATATTTTCATAAAAATTTTCGCAAAATTTTTTGACGAAAAAAATTTCATCAAAATTCTTTACAGATTTCAAATTTCGGCAAAAGTTTGAAATTTTTTATGGAGTCCTACTTAGCTTCACCCCAATGCTTGGGGTTTCGTCAAGGCATTCGAGCGTGTTTGTGCACACCTCGCTCTGCCGCCTTTTGTTTGCGTTTTCTTTTCTTTTTTCAAGCAATTACCCTCGAACTGGTCGTAAACCTCCAGAACGAAAGTGTTGGGTCACCATCTGGGGTGTCCCTGGTCATAAACTTTTCCAAGTTTACACTGATTCTTTCAAAAACTTCAAATACAAGTTCTTTAAACTTTCTGCGTATCCCGGTAAGGAGGTATGGTTTCTCAGTAATTGCGCCTCCGAGGATGTGGAGGCAAAATTTTCCTTATACTGGTCATCTGACCACTATCAATTTCCTTCTTCAAGCTATCGTTTCAAAGAGTCCTAGTTGAACCCCACTGATATCGATATTGTGATCACCATGGGTACATACCTCCAGTCGCACAAGCATGCTAGTGTTGCATCCCTTATTTATAAGTCCCAAGAAGAACTTGATGCTGAACTAAGTATGTTATATTTTTACACTTATATGTACATTGGTTATACTGCATCTTATAACCGACTTCATTTCCTTTGACTTACAGTTCCCGACATAGAAAACCAGCAAAACGAACAACCTAGCTGGCTGGCCGTTTTGAGCCAGGGAAAGAAGGGTGCTGCTGTCGATTCGACAAGCAGAAAAAGTAAAGCTTCAAACCTTAAAGTCAAGAAGCCTTTCGCTGACAAGGTCAAGGGGATCCCGGCTGATAAAGGCCATGCTGCTACTATCAACAATAAGAATAAGGGGATCCCTGCTGACACTGGTGCCCCTAACTCCTCTCAGGAAATGGTTAAGTGTAACACCCCGTGTATACCCGGTTTGTTATCATGTCATCGTATTAAGCTGCGCTTAATATAAAATTGCGAAATAACTTTTTCTTTTCAATTATGACGTCATTATCATTAACCAAGTTGATTACTTAGTTCTTTTTCAAAACATTGCCTGTATGTAAATTGCAATTAAAACATCTAACTGAAATACCTCGTGTATAAATAATAATTTTGTCTCTAGTCACGGAACTATAACACGTAGACCGGACAGACCCTGATAGTTTATACAACTCAAGCTAAAACATACTAACATCAATGTGGCATGGACAATCCCCATGCTCACCAAATAAGGCAACAAAGCCCAACAGAGTCTCAACTCAAACAACATGATAATAAATAAATAGCATATCAGCATCCACGCACATCATCATAAACAACATGTATCTAACTCAGCTCCGGCCTCCTACCGCCCGAGGTATCAACCCCCGAGTTACCTGAACATGAAAATGTGCCCCAAATGTGGGGTGAGATCTCTAAACAGAAATCTCAGTAAGACAAGGGGTCCTCAAGGATCTCTCCACCCCAAGCTCACTTACATGTGCCATATAAGTTCTAAAAGCAGTTACAATATAAGTTCCAAAATCAGTGCAATACAGCAGATATCTCATGTCATGTGTGTCAACTATTCTACTGGCCAGAGGAATGCAGGGTTTACATACGTCTATTGCCTACATTTAGTGCAAGTCACTACTTGCACCCACCCACAGAATCACCCTATGGCATGTCTCTTACACACACAGGCTTACCGTCTAGGTGAAACAACACATGCATATCATAAAGCACTTGCACATAAAGCTCATCAGCATTTCAAATATCAAAGCATGAAAACACATCATGCATATAAACCATCTCTCCATGGGGTATGGTGGAACCAACAATGGCTAAACCGAGGACACAAAAGCTTACCTTGCAAGCTAACTATCCAAACAAGAGTCCAATCAAGCTCAAAGTCTACAAACAGAAGAATCACAACCTGTGTTAGACCAGCAATCATATCAACAATCATATTCCACAAGCATATGACTTAAAGACAACACTTTCCTTTTACATTTCATGTCTTTAGGCTTCTCACAAAGCCATAAGCCTTTAATCACTTAGATTCTGACTTAGTTTTTACAGAGGTTTAACTTAACCAATCTAGGGTCCACAAATCCCAAATACAGTTCTGTATGAACAGAACAGTCACTGTCTCGAATTTTCCAGAATATCCGGATATTTGTCGGGGACATATCCGGATATCCATATCCGGTTATCACAAGTCCCATATCTGGATATCAATATCCGGATATCATATCCGGATATTTCGCAACAGAATGCAGTTTCTGCACTTCGCGAGATATCACTTCCAAGGTTGGTTTTTTAACACTTCTATACGTCCAAGAACCCATTTTTAAGCATATTTAGTTCAGTGTACATCTAGTTACTAAACCAACTCATTAACATGCCAAGATTCAACTTTTAAGCAAATAAAACTCATAATCAAAGTAAGGGACATACCCAAGGCTCTTAAAACAGAACAAGGGATGCTCTTGGAGCTCTCACTTCAGCTCCAATGGTACTGACTTCAAGATGAACGAAAATGACACACCAAGAAGGGTCATTTCCCTTCAAAGATCACTCCTTGAAGCTCAAAATGCCAACATGAAGGCTCTCACAACTCAAACCAAAAACTCAGCTCTCACACCTCACACTCAGAAGCTAAAACTCAGAATGAAGTAGCCTCACTTGTACCCAAGGCTTGCTCTCACCTATGCAAGTTATTTTGGTGAAAGAACAAGAAGAAAAATGCTCTCTTGAGAGTTTCTATGGAGGAAGAAGAGGGTGGCAAGGTGGCTGACTCCACACTTCAGAAATCCTCACGTAGAAGGGCACAAAAATAACCTAGGGTCATGTGCCAAGCCCTTATATAGCTCACTTAAGTCTTAATCGCACTGTATTAGCGCTAATAACTACGCTTAACATTTTAATCCCAAACTTAGGATTCTGAACCTAGCCAATTTTCTAAGATTTGTCATATTTTTATTTTATTTTTCGCAGCACTTTGTCGGTACGCACTTTTACGAAGCCGGTATCAGTCCTAACACCAGTTCTCATTATTTTGACTTGAAACTTGACATACCAGTCCTATATATTATTCTAGGAATATTCCCACACTTATTATAATTTTCTGGGATATTTCATCGATACACATTTATACCGTGGAGCAGAACCGGTATCTGCACTTTTCGTCAGAAAAGCGACTTTCATTATTATTAATCACTTTCTGTAATTATTTAAGCCTTCTCATAATTATTAGGGTCAATTATGGAATTATATCATTTATCTCATAATTATTTAATTAAATTCCTTAATTAACGGTGCGGGTTCTTACATTAAGACTCCTCCCCCTCCTCCTCCCACCGGGGCTGGCCAAGCATGCCGTATGGCAAACCGGGACAAGTGGCGCACTCCAGGATGCAATTTTCCCTCCCAAACCATTCTTCAGCTCTTCCCCTTTCACAGCATCCCAGATTAAGGAGATGGAACTTTGTTGTGTCAAGATGGCCGGAATGGCAAGACATTTGCTCTAATTGAAACACAAATATCTGCGCACCCGCAATGAGGCTGCTGCATCCCGGGAAGAGAAGGCGAAGACGGTTGCCGAGCTGCTTAAGGTGAAGGAGGATTTATTCTCCCTTAAAGGGGAACATGACCAGACTGTTACTGATCTGGCCAAAGTGAAGGAGGAGTTCACCAACCTTCAACGGGACAACAATCAGCTTCAATTCCTGCATGCCGACAACTGTTAGAGGATGAAGGATTTTAAGATAATGTATCAGCAGTTGGAGGGCAAGTTGAAAGAGGCTGAGGATAATGCCCAGCTCTACCGGGGTGAACTTGAAAAATCCATCACCGGCTCCTTCAACAATGCCTTAAGCCAACTTAAGGTCCTAAATCCAGATCTGCAGTTGAACGTGACCGGCCTGAATTCCCTGGCATACATCAGCAATGGCCAAATCATTCCTCCTCCCTCTGCATCTCCAATAGGTGACTCAATCACTCAAACTGAGGGGGAGGTAATTGTTGTTGAAGAGGGTGAAGAGGCAACCAATCAGCCTGCCAAGGTTCCCGCAGCACCAGAGGAGACTCTGCCACCCCAGCTGAATGAAGGTCTGGGATGCCGGTTAACCTTGTAATTTTCCTTTTTCAATTGGGGCTCTTGAGCCGCTTTTTAATTTGCTCTGAATATTGTCGTGGTGATATCCTGTCCTTTTAATATTTTTTGAAGTCCTTCATTTATATTATGCTTTTCTAATTTGGCTTTGCATTTTGATATTTTGCATTACATGTCCCTTTAATAACTTAGACGCGTCTGCCCAAGTATTGAAGGTTCATCTTCTTTCTGGGTTTCCTGAAGTATTTATTAAATACTTCTCAGGTCTTAGTATCTTCTTTATTTGATAAACAGATTTGCATATCCATTATCTAGGTTTATAACTTAGAAAATTTTCCAAGTTTTCTTAAACCCTATTCGTGTTGCTCCCCATCTGACATGGGTTATTCTTAACAACTCGAATATAGTTTCATCTTTGCGATTCGTGCATTTTACGAGTGCCTGTACATTGACCTAGCTGAGGTCAAAAAGCATTATACGGATTATGTTTCCTGTCATTTTTTATGACGCATATTTATTTTGACTTAACCATTTTAGCAAGCCTGCATTGATGATGGTAATTGTTTTTATTGACTTAACCGTTTCATCATAACCTGAATTTTGTAATCCGACTTTATCCAAGGTAAAGGCAGTATTATCACTTCTCCCTCTTAGGTCCTTTGACCGAGGTAAGGAGCATTTTGACTTGATCAGAGTCAGTATGATAAATTGCACTTGCACCTCAGAACGTGTATTGATGCATCAAAACTGAATAAAAATAAATCTTAAAAAAGAAAAATTCCTCATTTATTGATATCAAATTTGTCGATTACATGAATTTGTCGGCATATTCGGCTTTAGTCAAGTCCCTAAAAAGGAAAATAATTCTCCTAGAAAAAACTTCAAATAAATTGAAATATTTCAAATCTTCAGAAGGTGGATCCCAGATTTAGCTGTAATATACTTTCAGCTTATCCGCGTTCCAGGTTCTCTTGATTCCTTTTCCTTCCGTTGTTTCCAGGACATAGGCTCATCTTCCAAGCTTTTCTTTAACTCGGTAAGGACCTTCCCAGTTTACAGCTAGCTTCCCATCTCTGACACTCTTATTGCCAATATCTACTCTCCTGAGTACCAAGTCATTTTTCTTAAAGACTCTTGGTCTCACTTTTTTGTTGTATCTTGCTGCTATCAGTTGTTTCTCCATCATATCCCGGCAGTGAGCTGTGACCCTGGCTTCATCAATGAGATCTAACTCAGCAGTGAGCAATTTACTGTTTTCTTATTCATTCTGATTAATAGCATTTATTCTTCTCCAAGAGGGTTCCCCAATCTCCACTGGGATCATGGCTTCACATCCATATGTCAACCTGAAAGGGGTTTTGCTTGTTGCTGTCTGGGCACTCATTCGGTATGCCTATAAAACAAAGTATAATTGATGAACCCAGCTTTCTTTGGCATCCACCATTTGTTTCTTAAGCCCATCAACAATCACCTTGTTTGCAGCTTCAACTTGCCCATTTGACTTTGGGGGTTCCACAGATGCGAAGCGATAGTTTTTCATCAACTCCTGGAACCATTTATCGGCAAACTATGTTCCATTATCAGTCATCACCTTGGTCGGTATTCCAAACCTGGAAACGATGTTCCTTTCAAAGAACCTTTGTACCCTGGCTAAGGTTATTGTGGTAACCGGTTCTGCTTCTATCCACTTAGTGAAGTATCTACGGCCACAATTAGCCACTTCAACTGCCCTTCAGCAGCTTTGAAGGGTCCCAACAAATTCATTCTCCATTGGAAAAAGGGCCATGGAGCCGAGACATATTTCAATTCTTCTGGTGGTGACAGAATTTGTCTGGCATGCTTCTAACAACTGTCGTATCTTTTGACATGCTCTTTGGAGTCTGCTTCCATAGTTGGGCAGTAATAGCCAGCTCGGAGGGCCTTTCTAGCCAAAGCTTTACCCACATGTGTTGGTCGTTGATTACTTCGTGTATCTCGGCAAGCACATATTCTGCTTCTTTCGAGTTCAAGTATTTCAGCATCGGGATATGCAAACCCTTTCAAATGCTGGAGTAGATTCGACATTAGAAGTATATTGATTTTTCACCAATAACCTAATACTTTTGTCTGTAAATACTGCATATTTTATTCCATTCATAAATCTATTTTCTTCCCTATGAGTCCTTTATTTACAGCAGAATGGTATACAAAGTCAACAGATCTCAATGAGTAAAAAATAAGATTTATGGCTACACAAACCGCTGAGGATAGTTCCAGATCTGGTCCAAGACGAACTGTTGTAGGAGATGTGAAGGTCTACCTTCATCCGGCTTAGTTACACCAAATAAAAATAAAAAAATTGGTTTCCTCTTTCAAATTCTATAAAACCTAAAATCTAAAATAAGATCTATATAGACACATAGACCCATGGATCCATACATCTCGACATCTCGATCGGAAAAAGATCCATAGAAAAAGAATCAGAATTGATCGATATATATATATATATATATCGAAACAAACGAAAAGGAAACGAAGGATGAATTGAGACGGTATTTTGTAAATACATAATTATCTTGAATATATTAACTATTTCTTTCTTTTCCGATCGCCTGGAAAGAACAAAAGAAAGGGGGCAACTCTAATTGGTCAATAAAAATGGATTTCAATGATATTTCTTTTTTTTTTCCTTAGGTTAGACCTAGCCAATCTATATCTATCATAAAAAGTAAATCTTCCACTATTGCATACTGCGTTGAATCTCGGACAAGCTTCCTGGTTTCTAGTGGGTCCTCAGGCAATGCTCCTTTCTCAAGGTATGCCACTATGGGTTGCCTCTAATCATTTACCGAGGTGATTATCATCATGCAACTCGGCTCTATTCTGCTTTACTGTACCATGGTCCTGTGGTTTTCTGGATTTTTTGTACTGCCAATTTAGACAAGATGTTAGCTCGGTTGTTTTCCCCTCGAGGAATATGCGTAACTTTCACTTCTTCAAACTCGAACATCATTTCTCGGACCTTGTTTAGGTATTTCATCAGCAGAAGGCCCTTGGCCTGATATTTTTCTTCTATCTAAGAAGTCACCAATTGGGAGTCACTGAAGACTTTAACCCTTTTGGCCCCGTGTTCCTTAGCCTGCATTAACCCGGCTATTAGGGCTTCATATTCTGCTTGATTGTTTGAAGTTGAGAAACCCAGGTTCAAGGAGTGTTCTATTGCCACCCCTTCTGGACTTTTAAGTATGATCCCAGCTCCACTTCCTTTATCATTGGAGGATCCATCTACATACACCCTCCAAGTATCTTCAGCTTCTCCCATTTCCGGGCTAACTGGGGTGAGCTCCATTATGAAGTCGGCCAAAGCTTGTGATTTGATGGCCTTCCGACTTTCATACGTTATGTTGTATTTAGAAAGTTCAATTGCCCAGTTAGTCATTCTTCATGCCAGATCCGGTTTATGCAATACTTGTCGTATAGGTTGATTAGTTCGAACTTCTATCCGGTGTCCTGAAAGTATGGTCGTAATCTCCTCGTCGTAATCAGAAAGGAAAAAGCCACTTTTTCCAGCCTATGGTATCTTAACTCAGGACCTTGCAAGGCCATACTGACAAAGTAAATCAGCTCCTGACCTTTGCTGGTTTCCTTGGTCAGAACAACACTTATTGCCTCTTCCCCCACAGCCAAGTACAGGATCAGAGTATCTCCTGGCTCTGGCTTAGACAGTACTGGTGGGGTTGCCAGGCATTTCTTAACCTTGTCGAACAAGGATTGACATTCCGGGTTCCAGCCCTGCACAGCTTCTTTCTTCAACAATTTGAAGAATGGGAGGGCATTTTCAGCTGACTTGGGTAAGAACCAAGTTAGTGCAGCTAACCTACCAGTCAATTGCTGAACCTTTTTCTTGCTTTGAGGAGCTTTTATATCAAGCACTGCATTGCACTTGTCAGGGTTTGCTTCAATTCCCCTATGGGTTAACATGAAACCCAAAAATTTTCCATGTCGGGACTCCAAACATGCATTTTACCAGGTTCAGCAGAATACGATATTTTCTAAGCTTTTGGAATGTCTGCTCCAAATCTCGGACATGATTCGTTATGTCAAATGACTTAACGATCATATCATCAATGTAAAATTCTACATTCTTGCCCAATTGATCCTCAAACACCTTATTCATCATCCTCTGGCATGTAGCACCAGGGTTTTTCAGCCCAAAAGGCATCACGTTGTAGCAGTAATTGGCCCTTTCAGTAATAAAGACAATTTTCTCTTGATCTTTGGGATACATGGGAATCTGGTTTTATCTAGAATAAGCATCCATGAAAGATAGCAGTTGGAATCCAATTGAGTTATCCACTAGTTGGTCTATATTGGGCATACGGTAAGAATCCTTCGGGGCACACTTTATTCTGATCCGTGTAATCAGTGCAGACTCTCCATTTTCCGTTGAGTATCTTCACTATGACAACATTGGCAAGCCAGGTTGTATTTTGTATTTCACGAATAAACCCGGCATCCAACAATTCCATCACATGTTCCTCCATAACTTGTTTTCTTTCTGGCCTCAGCTTCTTTTTCTTCTACGAAATTGGTGCTGATCGGGGGAAAACTGCCAACTTGTGGCAGCAGAAAGTTGGATCTATGTCGGGAATCTCAGATGACTTCCATGAAAAGACATTTGTGTTGCTTTTGATAAACCCGACTAATTCTTCCTTGATGTGGGGATCTATGGTCTTACCAATTCGGGTAAATTGACCAGGTTCTTTTCCTAGCACAAGGTCTTCCAATTCCCCATCCGGTTCTGGCCTGGGGATCACTTCTTCTCTCATATCCAGCTCAACCACATTAACAGGTTTTCCTGAATGATGAGGAATTTCCTTCTTGCCGGCTTTATCCCCCGGACGTATCCGGGGTGGACTCAAATGTCCGCCTTCATTCCCCTTTACACTTTGAAAATAGCATTCTCTGGATTCTTTTGATCTCCACTGATGGTAATGATTTCATTCTTACTGCTTACCATCTTTATCTTTTGATGCTTTGTGGAGACCAGCATGTCCCATTTGTGTATGGTTGGCCTCCCCAGAATGATATTGTATTCTGACGGGAAGTCAGCCACTATGAATCTCACTCGTTCTGATTTGAACGCTTCCTTGGTTCCCAGGATCAACTTGAGATCTATATAGCCTTTAGGAGGTGTATTTTCTCCATTAAAAGCTATTAAGGTCATCTTGCAGGGTTTAAGGTCCTCCTCATCAAGGTTCATCTTTTTGAAAACCATGCCTGCGCTGCCTCAGTCAAGGTTATGGCAAATATCCGAGATATGAGGGGCTCATCTATTTCTTGGATATACATGTCCGTGTCAAAGGCATCTATGTGGACCTGTGGGTCCTGACATCCATCATATTTTGGCAAGCGTGTCGAATCAAAATCCTCCGAGAAAGGAGCATTTAGTATCTCGCCAGTGAAGCGGTTGTTATTATACTGCCCTCTATTTTATTTCCTCCTATACCCACCGGGTTCCACGCGTCCTCTAGTGGTTTGAGAATTTTGGTTGGGGTGTGTGATAACTCTCACAAATGAGAGTTAATTTGTTATTTTTATGAAGAATTTGCTGTATAAAATCCATATAAGTTGACCTCTTTGCATGCTAATTGAGTTAATTATTGTATAATTATGATTGAATGCTTTGAGATGACTAAGTATGGAAAATAAGACAATATTCCTTGATTTTGTGTGAGAAGAGATGACTTGTTGAGTGTTTGTCTTCGCAGGAAAAATTGACGTAGGAATGTTGTAGCAAAGAAGCTGATGAAGTAATGATATAGCAAGCACTTCAGAATGACAGCGTGGACAAAGGGACAACCAAACTTTTGAATTTCAAAAGTTAGTTATTCTCCAACAACACACCAGCAAGCAAGGGAAGTTTCTGAGATTTACTCTCATCCCAAAATCACAAAGATCAAGGACGGTATTCAAGGATTAAGTCTTATCCCAAAATCCCAAGAAACAAGGACAACAACCTTTGTTCGGTCAACAACATTGGCACAAGAAATCCAAGAAGATCAAGATCTTATCCAAGCAAGTGCCAACAGCCCAAGAATCAGGGATACGATAAGGCTGCAGCAACCAGATTCATGGATCTCCACTCTTAATCCTAAAGCCCAAAGTTCCAACCATTTTTCCTATTTAAAGAAGAGTTCCCCCACGAGTTAAAGCACAGTTGAGAACACGGTTTCAAACAGAGTTCAGAGAGGTTCAAAGTTCGAAGCAAGAGGGAACGTTTTAGAGAGTGTGTGTGAGGTTCTTGGAAGAGGAAGAGCAGTGCTGGAGCACTGTTGGAGCAAGGCAGTGACGACGTCTTCCTACAACAATTGTTTTCATCTTCTTTTCTGTTTTCCAATGAATTCTTTCTTTCTTTTCTCTGTTTTATTTAATTCCATCATGAGCTAATTTGCTCCATAGGTTAGGTGATAAAGTACCTATGTTGTAACATTGAGATGTAAGCCTAAACTTCGTTTATATTAATGTTTAATTAGTTATTCAACGAGTTTGCTTAATCTTATTCATGTGTGCATGTCGAGAGATACATATGTGATATTGAGGAGGTTAGGGCCGAGAGGTTTCTGAATTCAGACCCTTGTTGAATTATGTGGATTAATTAGGTTAATTATAACTTGATTAAGTTGTGGGTAGAGAGATCATTCACACCACATAGCCTTGAACTTGAACGTGAACCATTCAGTGATTAGTTTGGCCATAGAGATGTGGGAATTAGTTATTGGGTATATATGTTAGGTTGGCCAAAAGCCCCAACATACCTTAGTGTTCGGTTACTAGTTAAACATTGATATAGCATCGTTGAAGCATCATATCAGCATTGTTGTATCAGGGAAATTGATCCTGACCTATATTTCATCCATCATCTTAATATCTATTATTTTAGTTTACTGTCTTCTTAGTTTTAATTGTCTTTTATTTTACAAACCAATCATCACAATCAATCATATTACTTACTTTCTTCACTTAATTAATCATTACTTGACACATATCTCCGTGGAAACGATACTTGGACTCACACATCCTTTTATTACTTGTGACACGTGCACTTGCGTATTTGTGTGAAAGATTTAATTGATTACAAATTTGTACAACAAGTTTTTGGCGCCGTTGTCGGGGATTAAGTGTTAAGTTGTTTTTATTTTAGTGAAGAATTTTATCTCTTTTACATCCTTCACCTTTCTTACTTACTGTTTTCAAGGTGTTAATTGCAGCATATAAGCAGTTCTTCATCAGAGCAAGAAACAGATTTTGATCCTGAGATTGAAAGAACGTTTCGAGCAAGAAGGAGACAACAAAGACGCAGCAATTCTGCAGTAATACCTAACATGGCATAAAGGCTGGGAAACGGTGAAGAGGAGGGACCTGGACATACCAATGGAGGTCCAAATCAGGCTGAGATTTCAATCAGAGCACATGCAATTCCTACGCTCAACAATCTGCATTATGAAATTGTACAACCTGATGTAGCAGCAGAGAATTTTGAGCTGAAGCCAGTGATGTTTAACATGCTGCAGACCATTGGTCAATTCAATGGAATGCCTAGTGAAGACCCTCACCTTCACCTCAAAAATTTTATGGATGTAGCAGACACTTTCAAAATCAGAGGATTTACATCCGATGCTCTAAAGATGAAGTTGTTCCCATATTCACTCACTAACAAAGCTAAAGCATGGTTGAATACTTTACAACCACAATCAATCCGAAGTTGGGAGGAGTTGGCGGACAAGTTTTTATTGAAGTTCTTCCCTCCCATGAAGGATGCCTAATACAGGAATGATATATCAACCTTCAAGCAATTGGAAGAAGAGACATTTTATGAGGCTTGGGAGAAATTCAAAGATCTGTTGAGGAAGTGCCCAAATCATGGCATTCCCGAATGGATTCAAATAGAGACATTCTATAATGGACTTAATGGACCAACAAAGAGCATGGTCGATGCATCATCTGGAGGAGCCTTTTTAGAAAAGACATATGCAGAAGCATATGCAATATTAGAGAGGATGGCAGTTAACAACTATCAGTGGCCCGTAAAAAGATCAAATTTAACACCAAGGAAGGCTGCTGGAGTTTGGGAACTCGATGTTGTATCAACATTGTCAGCACAGATTTCAGCTCTGAACAACTTTATCAAGACGTTGAGTCTGTCTGCTGAAGCTAAACCAGTCACTGCCCTAACTGATGTTATATCATGTGTTTTCTGTAATGGTCCCTGTAACACCTCGTGTATACCCGGAATATTAACATTACATCGTATTAAGCGGTGCTTAATTAAAAATGCGGAATATTCTTTTTCTTTTCAATTATGACGTCATTATCAATTATCAACTTGATTACTTTTAAGACATCTACTGAAATACCTCAATATATAAATAAAGTGTGTATCTAAATCACGGTATTACATCTCGTAATCCGGACAATATCCTGATACATTAATACAACTCCAAAAACTCACGACATAATCAAGAAATAACAATACTATGTGTCATGGACAATCGCCATGCTCACCAAATAAATATAGTAAACAATAAGTCTCAACATAAAACTCCTTAAACATAAACTGAAGCTATAAGCATAAAAGCAGCATGCAAATCCAGCATCCAATCATGGCAGCATAATATAACAGCAATCTAACTCAGCTCCGGCCTCCTGCCGCCTGAGGTCTCAACATTACCTAACCCTGAAATAAGAATTCCCCAAACGTGGGGTGAGATCTCTAAACAAGAAATCTCAGTAAGACAAGGGGTCCTCAAGGATCTTCCACCCCAAGCTCACTTACATGTGCAATATAAGTTCAAAAAGCATTTATATCATTATCAGTTCCAAAACTATGTAGTGCAACAGATATCTATGGCATGTGTGTAATCACTATCTACTGGACAGAGAAATGTAGGAATACGTCTATTCCCTACATGTAGTACAAGGAACGCCGTTTGCACCTCACCCACAGCCTCACCATCTTGTATGTTCTACATACTCAGGCTTACCGTATAGGTGGAACACCTCCATGCATATCAACAAGGCACTATCATACAATAGCTCAACAGCATTTCCAAAACATTAAAAGCATGTAACACATCATGCATATACCATACCCCCATGGGACATGGTGGAACCACAACATGGCTAAACCGAGGACACGAAAGCTTACCTCTAAGCTAGCTATCCAATGCCACAAGCTCAAAGTCCAATCACAGCAGATCACAATCTGATATGGACCAAATTAAATCAATAAACATGTACCACATGCATACAAATTAAAGACAACGCCTTTTCATTACGTTTTATGTCTTAAAGCTTCTAACAAAGCCACAAGCCCTTAATCACATGATTCTGGCTTAGTTCACTAATTACAGAAGTTCAACTTTATCAATCTAGGGTCCACAAACCCCCAATAGCCTACTGTACACACAGCACAGCTACTGTTCTGCGAAATCCCAGAATATCCAGATATTCCTCGGGATATCCGGATATGCAGATTCCCATATCCGGATATCCAATATCCAGATATCCCAAAACCCCATATCCGGATATCACATATCCGGATATCATATCCGGATATTCCACGGGCAGATATCCGGATATTTCACGACAGAATGCAGTTTCTGCATTTCGTGAAGATATCCTTCAAGGTTGGGTTTTTACCGATTTTAAACACCTATCATGCATTTCTAGGCGTGTTCAACATTACCCAACAACAAGTTATCATCTTTTAGTCATTAGATGCATCAAGGTACCATTTTTAAGCCTTAAAACTCAAGTTAAAGGTTGGTACAACATACCAAGGCTCAAAACTCAGAATGAAGATGCTCTTGGAGCTCAACGCAGCCCCTCAAGTCTGACTCAAGGAAGATGCACGAAAATGAACAAGAAGGTAGGTCTTTCACTCAACAAGAAGGCATCTTGGAGCATCAAAATGCCAACAAAAGGTCACACCCCTCAAGAACAGAAAACACAGCTCCCTCACACCTCTCACAGCAGCTGGACACTCACCAAAAGGCTCTCATTTCACTCAACAATGATGTTCTCAAGTGTTTACAAGAAGAAAAGAGAATGATCAATGCTCAAAGGTCCCAACTTGGCTCAAGAGAAGGTGAAGGAGACCAATGGAACAGTGCTCAAGCAGCTGGTCAACCTCTTCTCACGCAGGAATTCTGGTATCTAGGGCAATGTGCCCTTAGGAAGTGTATATATAGGCCACATAAGCATTAACACACAGTATTAACTTTAATTGCTACGCTTAGCATTTTAATCCCAAACTTTGGATTATGAAACTACCTAATTTTCTAAGAATTAACATATTTTTATTATATTTTTCTGAGCACCTTTCCGGTACGCGCTTTTCAAAGCCAGTACCGGTTTCTAGAACCAGTTCTCATTATTTGGACTTGAAACTCGTTTTACAAGTCCTACATATTATTCTAGTAATTATCATGCACTTACTTTAATTTTCCGGGATACTTTTTCGGTACGCATTTATACCGACTAGCAGAACCGGTATCTGCACTTTTCTTCCGAAAAGTGACTTTCAGCATTCTAACCCACTTATTATGATTATTAAGCCTCATAAATAATTATTAGGGTCAATTATGGAATCATTTCCTATTTTCACATAACTAATTAATTAAATACCTTAATTAACGGTGCGGGTTCTTACCGTCCCCATATCTATGATAGCTGTCCACAAAACCCTCAATTTGTTTGTTTTATAGGAAATTTCAACAGGAACAACAACCCATATTCAAATACCTATAATCCCGGATGGAGGAATCACCCAAATCTTTCCTATTCGCAAGGACAGCAGCATGGACAACAACAAGGACAACAATAAATGTCCTCATATACAGCAAGAAGGTCATATAAAGCTCCATACCCTCCTGGATTCACGCAGCAGCAGCAGCAGCATCAATCCAGACAGCACACTAAGACATCAAATACGCTGGAAGGCATGTTGAAGGATTACATGACAAGGAGTGATGCTATAATTCATAATCAAGCTGCATCAATCAAGAATTTGGAGACTCAAGTAGGTCCATTGGCAGAAGCACTCAGAAGCAGACCTCAAGGAACCTTGCCAAGCAACACTGAAGTCCCAAAGAAAAATGGAGCAGAGCAAGTCAATGCTATATCATTGTGGAGTGGTAAGGCCGTAGATGAACCAGAAGTCATAAAGAACTACCATGTGCAGAAACAGAAAGCAATGGGCCAGGTTGAAGAAGATAAAGTTGTTGAAGAGGTGGAAACTCATGATCAACCCAAAGAACCTCAAGTTGTTGACACTAAGAATATTGCTACATCAATACCACAGCAAGGTCAGACTGTCAGCAAGGCAACAAGACCACCACCTCCCTTTCCTCAAAGATTGCAGAAGCAAACTGATGACAAGCAATACAAGAAGTTCCTTGATGTTCTGAAACAATTGCACATCAATGTACCTTGGTTGAAGCTCTTGAGAAAATGCCAAGATATGCAAAATTCATGAAGGAAATCTTGGCAAAGAAGAGGAAGTTAGAGGAATATGAGACAGTAGCTCTCACCCAGGAAAGTAGTCAATACTACCTTAACAAGTTACCACCAAAGCTAAAAGATCCAGGGAGTTTTACTATTCCTTGTGCTATTGGTAACCAATATGTAGGTAATGCACTACTAGATTTAGGATCAAGTATTAACCTTATGCCTAGGAGTATTTTCAGGAAGCTTGGAATAGGAGAAGCACGTCCAACCACTGTCACGTTGTTGATGGCTGATAGATCAATAACTTATCCAGAAGGAAAAATTGAAGATGTGTTGGTAAGAGTGGATAAGTTCATTTTTCTCGCTGACTTTATTGTTCTTGACTTTGAAGCAGATAGGGAAGTGCCCATCATTTTGGGAAGAGAATTCTTAGCCACTGGACGAACATTGATTGATGTTGAAAAGGGAGACTTAACTATGCAAGTCAATGATGAGAAAGTTACATTCAACGTACTCAAAGCCATGAAGTACCCTGAACAAGTGGAAGAATGTGCTAGCATAGACACCCTTGATGCAGTTCTGCTACAGCAACTTAAGCAGCAAATAGAAGCAGAACCACTGAACGTTGCTATAGCAGAGGAATGTGCAGAAGATGAAGAGAAAATAAAAGAATGTCTTGCATGGATGGATTCCCAACCAATAAGGCCATACAAAGAGAAACACTTTGAATCTCTTGGAGAAAGAGTGATAAAGACACTCAAGCCATCCATAGAAGAACCTCCAATCCTTGAGCTCAAGCCACTGCCCCAACATCTCAAATATGCATATTTAGGAAATGAAAATACTTTACCTGTTATTATTTCATCTTTTCTTTCTGATGCAGAAACGGAGCGGTTACTACTAATTCTAAAGGAGCATAAAAGAGCCCTCGGATGGAGCATTGCAGACATAAAAGGAATCAGCCCTACATTTGGCACACATGAAATATTGCTTCAGGAAGGCTACAGCAGCACTGTTCAGCCTCAAAGAAGGCTGAATCCTATGATGAAAGAAGTTGTCAAGAAAGAAGTGATTAAATGGCTTGACGCAGGAATAGTATACCCTATTTCAGATAGCCAATGGATAAGTCCTGTGCAATGTGTACCAAAGAAAAGAGGAATCACAGTTGTGAAGAATGAGAAAAATGAGCTTATACCAACAAGAACTGTGACCGGATGGAGAATATGCCAGGATTATAGGAAGCTCAATGATGCTACAAGAAAGGACCACTTCCCCTCTTCATTCATTGACCAAATGTTGGACAGACTAGCGGGGAAAGAATTCTATTGCTTTTTAGATGGATATTCGGGCTACAACCAGATTGCTCTAGCACTAGAAGATCAAGACAAGACCACATTTACTTGCCCATATGGAACATTTTCCTTTAGAAGGATGCCATTTGGATTATGCAATGCACCAGCAACCTTCCAAAGGTGTATGATGGTAATATTCACATAGATGGTGGAGAACTTTGTGAAAATATTCATGGATGATTTCTCGGTCTTTGGAGAATCATTTAAATCTTGTCTTGAGAATTTATCAAAGGTACTCAAAAGATGTGAAGAGACTAATCTGGTACTGAATTGGGAGAAATGCCATTTCATGGTAAAGGAAGGAATAGTCTTGGGTCACAAAGTATCAAAGGATGGATTAGAAGTGGATAGAGCAAAGATATCCACGATTGAAAAGCTGCCTATACCTGTGAATGTCAAGGGAATCAGAAGCTTTTTGGGACATGTTGGATTCTATAGGAGGTTCATCAAGGACTTCTCAAAAATTTCCAGACCTCTGTGCAGATTGCTAGAGCAGGACACCCCATTCATAGTTCATGATCAATGCAAGGCAGCATTTGAACAATTGAAGCAGAAGCTTGTTACAGAACCCATAATTGTTGCACCCGATTGGACTTCACCATTTGAAATCATGTGTGATGCTAGCGAATGTGCCATTGGTGCAGTGCTAGGTCAAAGAAAGAATAGGATGTTCCATCCTATCTATTATGCTAGCAAAACGCTTACGGGGGTACAATTTAATTATACAGTCACTGAAAAAGAACTTTTATCTGTTGTTTTTGAATTTGAAAAGTTCAGATCTTATTTATTTAGTGCTAAAGTGATTGTTTTTACTGACCATGCAGCCATTAAATACTTGGTGGACAAAAAAGACTCAAAGCCAAGATTTATAAGGTGGATTCTTGTACTTCAAGAGTTTGACTTGGAGATTAAAGATAAAAAAGGCACAGAGAACTAAGTTGCAGACCACCTATCAAGGCTGGATGATGGAAGGTCAGAAGTAGATGAAGAACCAGTGAAGGATGAATTCCCAAATGAACAGTTGTTTGCTATTGACTATACTATAGCACTATGGTATGCTGATATAGCAAACTTTCTGGTGAGTGGAATAATGCCAAATCATAAGAACTCACAGTAAATAAAGAGGTTCATCCATGACTATAAGTACTATCTTTGGAACCATACTTATTTATGAGAGGCCCTGATCAAATCTTGAGAAGATGTGTACCGGAAGAGGAGATGCAATCTATACTTGAACATTGTCACTCATCTCCCTATGGTGGCCATTATGCTGGAGTCAGAACAGCAGCAAAGGTGATGCAATCAGGTTTTTACTGGCCCTCTTTATTTAAAGACTCACATACTTTTGTTTCAAGTTGTGAAAGGTTCCAAAGAACTGGAAATGTATCAAAGAGACATGAAATGCCTCTCAACCCTATCTTGGAAGTTGAACTATTTGACGTTTGGGGGCTGAATTTCATGGGACCATTCCCACCTTCATTTGGAAATCAATATATTTTGGTGGCAGTGGACTACGTCTCTAAATGGGTAGAAGCAGCAGCATTACCCACCAATGACTCCAAAGTGGTTTGGAAGTTTCTTAAAAAGAATATCTTCACAAGGTTTGTCACACCAAGAGAAATCATAAGTGATGAAGGAAGTCATTTTTGCAGCAAGCAATTTGAACATCTTCTGGCCAAATATGGAGTGAAGCACAAGATTGCTACAGCATACCACCCTCAAACCAGTGGGCAAGTTGAAGTGTCCAATAGAGAAATCAAGAGGATCTTGGAGAAGGTGGTAAATCCTTCAAGAAAGGATTGGTCATTCAGGTTGGATGACTCACTATGGGCATATAGAACTGCTTACAAGAAAGCATTAGGTGCATCCCCATACAGAATTTTCTATGGCAAAGCATGCCACCTACCTGTTGAGTTAGAGCATAAAGCATACTGGGCTATATCAAAGCTGAATCAGGATGAACAAGCAGCTGGACAGAAGAGAATGCTACAGCTAAATGAACTAGAAGAATTCAGAATGAATGCATATGAAAATGCCAAACTTTACAAGGAAAATATGAAGAAATGGCATAATAACAAGATCCTGCCAAGGGTATTTGAACAAGGTCAGCAAGTTCTTCTATTCAACTCAAGGCTCAAGCTCTTTCCAGGAAAGCTGAAATCAAGGTGGACAAGACTTTTTAAGGTTGCACATGTGTATCCCTATGGAGCTATTGAAATCATGAATGAAAAAGATGGGAGCACATTCAAGATTAATGGACAGAGGCTAAATCATTATTGGGGAGATCAAAATATCAAGGGGACAACCATCTTCTCCTTGACTGAGCCAAGTTAAACCTAATGAGGAAGAAGTCAGGCTGAAGACTATAACACAAGCGCTTTTGGGAGGCAGCCCAAAGTTTAATTAAAAAGTTTTTAAATTAGATGCATTTTAATTTCAGCATTTTAAAATATTGCAATTTTAAATTTTGTATTTTCAATTATTAGAATTAGGATAAATTAGTTTCATGTTCTTTTTATTTTTTTAGTTAAGATGTTTTGTAGGGAGAAAAATGGTGTTGATACCCATTAAAAATAAAAATATAGGAACCAGGCTGCAACACAAGGTCATGGGAAAATAAAGCAAACCCATAGCATTTGGGTTGGAATAAAGAATCGAGCCAAGCAAGCTTTTGGCCCAATTCAGACGCAGCAATTAAAGTCAAGGAGATGTACAGCAGGCCCAACGATAAGATTTTCAGAAGCAGCCACATCACCACTAAGTTGTAACAATGCAACGGTTAAAAATTCAAAGGAATGGATGAAACAACACAACTGTCAGAATCCTGATGCAGGACCGTCCAATTCACCCAGCCATCAGCAGTGAACCGTTGTGACCCATATGCATTTTTACTTCAATATAAAAGCCAGGTTCCATGATTTCTACCCTCATTATCATGTTTGTTTAATTTTCTGAGTAAAATTTCTCCCTTCCAATTCCATCTTCAAGAAAAGTTCTTGCGAAAACTCAAGCCACAACAAAGGCTTGAGTTTGGAGTCCCCCATCTCTTTTCTTTCTTTCTTTCACCCGAGGCAACCAAACTGAGTTTAGAGTGGCAACAATGGAGACCCAAAGCACTCGAAGTGGAAAGATTAGGGCAAGGTCAAGTGGGAGCAGCTCTCAATCAGAACTGGTCCCCTCTTTCTCCACCGAACGAGCAGTGAAGAGGCATGAGATCATGCTCAAGCGGACACCATCACCAGACAAGGGTTTTGTCAAGGATTCTCTTGACTCCAATGCCTACCCTTCCTACATTTCGGTCATCATCGAGGCTCACCAATGGAAGACTTTTTGTTTACATGAGCAAGATGGTGTACTCCCCATTGTCCGAGAGTTTTATGCCAACATGCCCCAAGGAAGACCATCGAAACTGGAAGTGAGAGGGAATGTTGTATCATTCAGTGCTGTAGCTATCCGAAAAATGTACAACTTGCCCAAGGTTGTGGATGAGTTCTATGAATGGAAGAACACCCCTGATCAGGAAAAAGTGCAAGAAGTGCTAGAAGAATGCTGCAGACCAGGAACTGAGTGGACCATGACACCCCAGCAGCATATGTCTTTTTCAAGAACCACACTCAAGCCCGAGGCTAGAGATGTGGGAATTAGTTATTGGGTATATATGTTAAGTTGGCCAAAATCCCCAACATACCTTAGTGTTCGGTTATTAGTTAAACATTGATATAGCGTCGTTGAAGCATCATATCAGTATTGCTGTATCAGGGAAATTAATCTTGACCTATATTTCATCCATCATCTTAATACCTATTATTTTAGTTTACTGTCTTCTTAGTTTTAATTGTCTTTTATCTTACAAAACCAATCATCACAAGCATTCATATTACTTACTTTCTTCACTTAATTAATCATTACTTGACACATATCTCCGTGGGAACGATACTTGGATTCACACATCCCTTTATTACTTGTGACACGTGCATTTGCGTATTTGTGTGAAAGATTTAATTGATTACAAATTTGCTCGCCAGTGAAGCGACTGTTATTATACTGCCCCTTATTGTATTTCCTCTTATACCGATCGGGTTCCACGCATCCTCTGGTGGTTTGAGAATTTTGGTTGGGGTGTGTACCATCCCGATTTCTCTGCCCATTTTCCCCTGCTGAAGTATTCTGGGTCAAAGTTTGCACAGCAGCATTCTGATCACCCGTTCCAATGTTCTCCGGGTTCGGACCCAACGTGCTCCCAAGATTGGGCATTCCATTGTTTTCCACTTCAGTAACCCGATTTTGATTATCCGGGTTGTGGTCCCCTTCACGACCATTAACATTTCAGCCTTGGTCCTCTCTCGCCCCAGGCCCTGTCATCCCTATCAAGCGCTGTTCCAGATCCTGCATTCTCCTTGTATTTCCTCCCTGTATCCTCTGGAAGTCTTCTTGTCGCTGGAGGTTATTACGATTCTCCATCTCCTTCATTCGCCGCAAAATTGCAGCGAACACATTTTGAGCGAGCCGAGAGTCAGGATCTGCAGATTGGGCAACGTGTGCAGCAAGATCCCTAGGATGTTGGGGAGGATTATTCGATGCTGGAGCTGCAATTCGGTGGCAGGGTGCTGGGGTGGAGGTTGTGTCTGACACATCATCACTAATTTGAACATGATCGTAATCCACCTCATTCTCAAGCTGGTTTTGAGGTCGATTCACCTCTTCCAAGACTGGACCCAGTGGCTAATTCTAAGGGTGTGGCTGCTGGCGATTGCTTCTTGTACGGATTGCCATCTTTATTCAAGGTTGTGGGAATACCAAATTCAAAGGTTCGATTCCCACAGACGGCACCAATGTTCTTTCTTGGAGACAGAGATGTCGAGCCTAATAGGCTGGTATGTTGATATTGGATCTAGTGCCCTCTCCAAGGTATCTATGAAGGAGATACCCTTGAGCCAAGCAGATCACTGTGCATAACGAACTAATAACGACTTTTGCCAATGGGGTGTGTGCGCACAGTGACAACATAACAGTCAGAGAGAGAGCGTAACATACGTTTAGGGTTTACTTCTTATTTATAGGAGTTACCTGTGGGTAATATGACGTGGACCTTTAGTACCTCTTATGAAGGCCCAGGCCTGTCTGCCATGCTGTCGTATTAGGATTAGTATCCTTAATGGATACTATCCATAATTATAATTGATTTGAATCTTGAATTGTCCCTTGTTGGGCCTATCATCCAATGGGCCCCTTATACGGGTCCATAACAGTATCGTTGAATCCAAAAAAGGAATTAACAATGTATAATTGAATCTAAAAAATTTAACATTAATAATAATGGAAAGTTATATTTACAAATTTTTTTTTTTTTACAAACTGCACTTTGTATAATTAGGGATAGTACATTATAGTATAGTTTGTAAACAAAAAATTTGTAAATATAACTTTTCTCTTAATAATGTATCAAAATTGTATCCTTAAAATAAAAATGGATACATTTGACTGAATTATAAGTTTGAATTTTACATCAGTAATAAATGACGAGGACCAAACAAAAAAAATTGTATGTATAGACATAAATGTATAGAGAATTAAAATATAGTGTTATATGTACGAATAAGAATATATTTTAGCTGTTTTTTAATAATTTAATAGTACATATATATATATATATATATATATATATATAATTGAGTGATAATATAAACAGAAAAATATTTCTGCAGTTAATGCAGATAAGTTATCTGCATTTACTTCCAAAACAACGTCGTTTCGAAATTGAAATATTAAAAAATTATAATTATAAAGACTATAATAACCCTTAAATAAATTAAAATTATAAAACACTATGATTTTCTCCCCAAAACGACATCGTATTGGGCTTACTGCAAATAACTTATTTGCAGTAACTGCAGAAAAAGCGAATCCTAATATAAAATACTTCAACATTAGTACTGTCTCTAAATTAAATCTTTAAAGTAAAAGTTTAACTTTTTTTCACTTTCACTGAATACATAATATAATTACTATAACTATTTACTTACCATTAAAAATATTTTCCATTTAAAGTTCAATTCAAAAATCTAAGGGAGGTGTATTGGATTAGGATTCTCAAAGACTATTTAGAATTGGAGGGACTTTAAAACTTTTTTTATAGATTTTAAAAGACTATTTAAAATTGGAGAAACTTTAAAGACTTTATGAGATAAAAAACCTTATAGATTTTAAAAGACTATTTAGAATTGAAGGAACTTTAAAGACTTATTTTACAATCAAGATTTCATAAGATTGGATTTTAATAGAATTTCTAAGATTTGAAAGGACAATATGGATTTATAAGATTTTAAAAAATCATATGAATTTTTAACAAACATTCAAAATTACAACAGTTAATAAAAAAATAACAAAGAAATGCAATGATATTAATAAAAAAAAGTAAAACCTAATATAATTTTCTCAATCAGTAAAACAAAATATAATTTTTAACAAACATTCAAAATTATTAAGAACCAAACTCTCCACATATCTAAAGTTATATTAATCCTCCATGTATTAGCATTTTTCTCGTTCCTGCTCTGAGTTTGATCAATCCGCCCGAGGAGGGACTCGCGTCTGATTAGCTAGTTGGTGAGGCAATAGCTTACCAAGGCGATGATCAGTAGCTGGTCCAAGAGGATGATCAGCCACACTGGATAACGCTTGCATCCTCTGTCTTATTGCGGCTGCTGGCACAGAGTTAGCCGATGCTTATTCCCCGGATACCGTCATTGTTTCCTCTGGATTGGATCAAAAATAATTCTTGAATGAGGTATTCAACTCCAGGGATGAATCGGAAAAAAAATCTTAGAGCACGTGGCTACGAACCACGGTGTCGGGGGTTCGAATCCCTCCTCGGCCACAACCGGCCAAAAGGGGAAGGACCCCTCTTTGCCCTCAATTATATCTGAAAACGATTTATAAATCTTATTATGACCATGGTTAAAAGTTATCTTCTTCATTTAGTATCAGAGCTATGCATATATGATTATAAGACCCAACTTTTTTTTTATTTATCAAAATAATTCTATATTTGCATATAGAACCTAAAGTTCATAAATAAAATTTCATTTGGAATTGTTTGCAATTGATCTTGGAAACTTTGGGGTTTTTGTTCTACGTGCTGAGAGTTTGAAAGTATAATGGCCTTGAAGGCCGTAGCATGTGAGAGGGAAAAACAAAAAAATTTCTTATGCAGAATCACACATGCAATCAAGAATCATGCTTTATGACAGTATGATGTTACCTTTGTTTGTGAGTTCAAAACTCCAAAATGATCAGTGTTAGGTTTGAAGGGTTCAAACCCTCTAACGTTGATCCACACCACCCACGTCAAGATGCAAGAACTCTTCTTGTCAAGCCACCAATTGACCACCACAAAGAGGCTTGCTATGCGCTCAATAGGTGAAGAAGGAGGCTAGGTAAATGTGTTTAGAAGAGTGAAGTCTTCAGCATGAAAACTTCACAAGAGTGGGAATGGATTGGAGTAGAATTGGCTAGGTCTTTTCTGAAAACCTTAAGGAGAACTTACCCCTAGTATGCGCACAAGAGAGTGAGAGAGTTAATTAATCAAATCAGATTTTTCACTTAAATCCATGATGTAGGTGGCGCACAAGAGAGGAGAGAAAGGTGGAGCTGTTTGCAATTCAAAATTTCCAACAACCTACCTTTGAATCCTCATGAGACTAGGTCTCTATCTAGTCAAGATTCTGAACTAATGGTCATCATATGACCATCCTATTCATGCGCCCCATTCAGCCCCAAAAGGGGTCCAGATACTTTGAGCTGTTGCATTCAAGTTTGAACCAACTAGCACACTAATTCTCTCAACAACCAAATCTGACTGGAGCTTGTTTGTTTGAAAAAGATGACACTAATCTCCAACCAAAGTGGCGCCCCAAATCAGCATTTGGAGATCTCCATAGATCTTCTCTTGATACAAGGAATTTGTTCCAACAAGATCTCATCTTATCATTTTGTTATAAAACAACCTTTCATAGCCAATTCAAATTTGAATCAAACATTTAAATTCAAATGTTCAAACATTTAAATTCTAAATTCAAATTCAAATTCAAATTTCAAATTCAAAATTCAAAATTCAGATTCAAAATTCAAATTTCAAAATTCAAATTCAAATTTCAAATTTCAAATTTCAAATTTCAAATTTCAAATTCAAAATTCGAATTTCAAAATTCAAATTTCAAAATTCAAAATTCAAAAATTAAATATTTGATAATTAATTTAACCAATTAAATTAATTAGTAATGTCTTAGACCATCCAAGCCCATTAACCATACCATGCGCCCTCTCCCTCTTAGGTGGGCTTCCAAACTTCATCTTGGGCTAACAACCATTATTAGGCCCAATACCTTTAATGCTAGATCACCATGACAATAAGGTGTTAGTGTGTGACCCATTAGGTCCAACATAGCCACTGATATAAATGGGCTTGGGCCCAATAAGCCCACAATCCATTTAATGACAACACAGAGCACTAGCAATGTTTTGTTGCCCCAGAGCTAGTTAGATTAATGACTTGATCATCCTATTACACATATTTGGTTGCCGTATATATTTCCTTTCTCCTCGGTTACCTTCCTATTAAACCTAGGGTAAGGAAAAGTATCAACCCTTGCGGTTTAGGGTAAGCTTTATTCGAAATAGGGAATCTTCAATTTACTGACTCTAAAGGCAGATCATCTCATGCTCTCTTTTACTATGCATAGATTCTCGAGTCCCTGTAAATGTCATCCCGATTTCTCCGGTTTACAGATAACCTAATCTCTCACAGAGATTTGACGAATTCCTTCAGCTTATCACCCTAGCCCTGTGCTCTTTCAGGACAAGCTCAACAGTATACCTATGAGTCTCCATGTTTCAGGAAGACGAGGTATACAGTCAAAGCATGCCTTCTAGAACACAGTCTAGGTAATAACTTCTGGTCTAAGGAAAGACATACCCAAATATAAAGAGACTACTCCAATGATACTCTCTGTGAGATTTCCTCATAGAGTCTCTTTGTGGGTATGTTCAGTGCGAGCTATACCCTTATAGGTCCACCCACGACTTTAGCTAAGACATCTCCATATCTGTAGCACATGAGGTCTTTTACCTTGTATCCGTATACAAGTAGATCAATCGTGCTAGTCTTACCCGAGATCACTGATCCCCATTCTCAGTGTCTCTAGACTAGGAACATAAAATTAGGAATAAACGTTCAGTATCCTTGAATCCTCATGATTGTGATCTCATCACAGATACTCAAGAGACACCTATTTTATTCCAAGGGGTTTATGCAGTTACTCATATAAAATACTAACAGTAATATTCAGACAAAATATGAAACAGGATAAACAGTGCTTTTATTTATTTGCGACAATATAAAAAGGTCCACATATGTCCTAATCTAATCAAAAGATTATCTCTAGGACATCCATATACTAACAAGCTCCCACTTGGCCTAGAGCCAATCTGACCTATGTCGTATACCTAAAGCCTCACAATGACTATCATGTTTTCTCTAAGAAACAGCCTTTGTCAGAGAATCGGCTAGGTTATCATCTGTGGGAATATAATACATCTTTACATCCATCCTATCAATGATTACTCTAATCAGGTGATATCTGTGGAGCACGTGTTTAGATCTTTGATGAGACCTTGGTTCCTTTGACTGCGCAATGGCACCAGTGCTTTCGCAAAGCTACTGTATGGGCTCATCTACGCTTGGAACCACCCTTAGTTCATATATGAACTTCTTGATCCACACGGCCTCCTTAGCCGCTTCTGAAGCAGCTATGTATTCAGCTTCTGTCGTTGAATCTGCTTTTGTTTCCTGCTTGGAACTTTTCCAAGATACTGCCCCACCATAGACCCTACCATAGACCAGAAACGCATCCTTAGTTCTTCTTAAGTATTTAAGGATGGTCTTGACTGCTGTCCAGTGACCCTCTCCAGGGTCAGACTGGTATCTGCTCGTAATGCTCAATGCATATGAGACACCTGGTCTCGTACATATCATGGCATACATGATGGATCCAATAGCCGAAGCGTATGGAATTCCACTCATGCGATCCTTCTCAGGCTGTGACTTAGGACACATAGCCTTTGAAAGGTGTACCCCATGACAGACAGGAAGAAAACCCCTTTTCGACCCTTCCATGCTAAACCTCTTTAGCATCTTGTCAACATACGTGGATTGAGATAAACCCAGCAGCCTGTTGGATCTATATCCATAGATTTTTATAACAAGTATAAAGGCTGCTTCTCCCAAATCCTTCATGGTGAAGCTTTCTGAAAGCCACTCTTTCGTTATTTGTAATGTGGGATGTCATTTCCTATAAGTAATATGTCATCTACATAAAGAAACAGGAAGACAACATTACTCCCACTAACCTTCTTGTAAACACAAGGTTCATCCTCGTTCTTGATGAAACCATTACTCCTAATGACTTCATCAAAACGAATATTCCAACTCCTTGATGCCTGCTACTATTGCAAGCATGATCCTAATAGATTTGATCATGGCAACCGGTGAGAAAATCTCATCATAGTCAACTCCTTGTCTTTGACGATGCACTTTCGCCACCAACCTAGCTTTGTAGGTCTGAACGTTGCCATCTGCATCAGTCTTTCTTTTAAAGACCCATTTATTACCGATAGGAACTATTCCTTGCGGTTCAGAAATCAAGGTCCATACCTTGTTTTCATACATCGAATCCATTTTATATTCCATGGCTTCAAGCCATCTAGAAGAGTCAACATCCTTGACTGCCTCTTCGTAGTTACGTGGTTCATCATCCTCGATGGTTTTCTGATTCTCAATCACAAACTCATACCTCTCAGGTGGATGCATGACCCTTGTAGACCTACGGAGTTGTGTGTTTTCTTCTCCATTGGAGAACGTTGCCTTCTAAGCAGACTCGGGTTCCTCAATCTGTTCTTGTGGTCCTTGAACTTCTTCAAGATCAATCTTACTCCCACTGGCTCCTTGAGAGATCAAATCCTTCTCAAGGAACTCAGCATTCTAGGACACAAACACCTTGTGTTTAAAGTAGTATCCCTTAGAACCTCTGGGATACCTCGCAAATTGACATTTAGTACTCTCAGCACTAAGCTTGTCTGATGCCAACGCTTTGACATAAGCCGACGATCCCCATACCCTGAGGTAACTCAAGTTGGGTCTCTTACCATTCTATATTGTATATGGTGTGGTCTGAATAGATTTAGACGGTACCCTATTTAGAAGGTATGCCGCTGTGTCTAAGGCATATCCCCAAAACGACTTTGGAAGTTGAGTCTCACTCAATCTAGACCTAACCATGTCTAACAAGGTCTTGTTTCTCCTTTCGGAGACACCATTTTGGTGTGGTGTGTAAGGTGCAGAAAACTGCGAGAGAATTCCATTTTCTCTCAGATAATCCTGAAACTCATGGCTCAGATATTCACCATCACGATCTGATCGCAGTGAGTTAACCATCTTGCCTCACTGTTTCTCTACTTCATCCGTAAAGGTAATGAAATAAAAGTATCCTCCTCTAGCTTTAATAGACATTGGGCCACATACATCAGAGTGAATGAGTTCTAATAACTCACTAGCCCTATGAATCTTAAGCCCTTTGGGCTTTTGACAAATCATTTTCCCAGCTAGACAAGATTCACATTGTCCATAAGATTCCAAATTCTTGGGATCTAGGCATCCATCTCTATGCATCCTAGACAATCTTGTTTCATTTTATGTGCCCGAGTCTACAGTGCCAAAGATAGGATTGATTATCTATCCTAGGTCGTTTCACATCTACATTGAGCACTTCAGTTCCCATTTCCAAAACATACAAGCCATTTATTAAAGAAGCAGTACCAAAAACAATATCATTCAAAATGATAGAAAATGTACCATCCCTAATAGTGAAAGCAAAACTATCTTGTTCTAAACAAGAAATAGAAATAATGTTTCTAGAAATGCCGGGAACATAAAGACAATTATTCAAATGCAATAAGAGGCTCGTAGGCTAATGAGGTCAGTATCTCCAACACCATGAGCAGCAACTCTTGCTCCATCACCAACGCGGAGGTCCACCTCGTTCTTCTCCAATCTTCTAGGGCTCCTAAGCACCTGCAACACATTGCAGATTATGAGAACCATTACTGGTATCCAATACCCAAGAAGTCAGATTAGTACAAGAATAATTTATCTCAATCATATGAATACCTGAGGTAGAAGCATCACCATGCTCCTTCACACTCTTCAGGTAGTCTGGATAATTCCTCTTCCAATGGCCATCTTTGCCACAATGAAAGCACACAGCATCGCTTTGGTCCTTGGGTGCACTCTTACCCTTCTTTTTGCCTTTCTTCCTTTTGGACTTTTCTTTGGGCTTAAGGGAGTTGCCTTTCGCAGGCTCCTTGCCCTTACCCTTGGCCCTTTCAAGCCCACCAATCAGAAGAGCTTGTGTCTCATCCTTCTTGATAGACATTTCAGCAATTGTTAACATACTTAACAACTCTGGCAAGCTCACAAGCATCCCATGCATGTTATAATTCATTATGAATTCATTGAAAGAAGGAGAAAGTGATGATAGAACTAAGTCATTAATTAATTCAGCATCCATTGTGAACCCTAGACCCTCTAGCTTCTCAATGAGCGCTATCATCTTCAGTACATGGCGGTTAAAACACATGCCTTCAGTCATCTTGCATAGGAACAATTCCCTAAAGGTCTCATACCTCTCATGTCTGCCTTTAATATCATACAACTCCCTGAGATGCACGATAATAGAGGGGGCATCCATATGCTCGTGCTGTTTCTGCAGCTCGTGTGACATGGATCCCAGCATGATGCAACAAGCGAACACATTATCTTCCATATGTTGCTTGTGGGCCTCGAAATCAAATTTCGCGAACCCATCTTCCCCTTCCTTAGGCGCAATAGGTAAAGCAGTGTCTAGGACATAAGCAACTTTTTCAGCCCGCAGAACATTTCTGACGTTCCGATACCAGTCCATAAAATTAGGACCGGTCAGTTTGTTCGTATCGAGTATTGAGCGCAGTGACAGTGGATTAGTCATACTAAAAACTGAAAATGTAAAGATAGATTAATTAATATATATTATCGTGTAACAAATTATTAAAGACTTTAAATAATTTGCCCCTCCCACTATTTTATCTAAGTCAATGACCCTTACCATTTGACTTAGGGTTAATCTACTTTTAGATTTTACCTTAGTGAGATTAAGAGTGCGATTGTTTATTTTAACCCCCGTCTGTGACCGCAAGATTAATTTAAATAATGGGTTGATCCTTATCAACAGTATCTCATACCCTCTCTTAGCATTAGGTTGACAACTCCTTGTCACTTAGTGGTGCATCTCATGCAACCAACCTAGCACTATTACCCTAAGCACATAAGCCCGGCTGAGCTTGCAACTTATGCCTCAGTTAAGCACTAACCAGCACCCTAAATGTCTCACACTTCTAACACTACTCTCGCTTAACGAAACAGTGGGTCCCAACTGAGTTGTGGAGCACCACTATTTAGAGGAGGTTTGAGTAATATTGGTGGTGGGAGATAATCATGCGCTTAATAATTAAAATGATCATTTTATTTAGGGTTTATAAAGTCTCATCAAACGTGTATGTATGTTATCATGCTAGTCGTAACCTATGTCAAACATCTATCGG
>NW_026895929.1:0-10088 GCF_033153095.1 Gastrolobium bilobum | reverse complement strand
ATAGATAAAAAAAAATTATGAGATGTGACTAGGTTTTTTCTTGGGTTTAGTTTATGGGTTAATTAATCTTGAGTTTAGAAATTTTTGAGCTATGATTGAGAAAAGACCCAAGTAGATAGAGGGGAATTAATATATTGGATTGTATCGATTTTCATCAACTAATCCGTAAACCGATCCAATCCAATTAAAACTAGCGATTTTTTTTTTCAGTTTTAGATTTTTCGATTTTCGGTTTATCGGTTCGGTCACTGCGGTTTGAATCAGTTTGGATCGGTTGATGAACACCCCTAACTACGGGGGTGTATTGGATTGGGATTTCAAAGGATTTTAATGGATTATTTTTGGACAAAAAAATCCATTGGTATTCAATTAGGATTTTAAAAGATGTTTGTTAAAAATTATATTATATTTTACTGATTGAGAAAATTATATTAGGTTTTAGTTTTTTATATTAATATCATTGCATTTCTTTGTTATTTTTTGTATTGACTCTTGTAATTTTGAATCTTTGTTAAAATTCATATGGTTTTTTAAAATCTTACAAATTCATATTGTCCTTTCAAATCTTATAAATTCTATTAAAATCCTTTAAAATCCAATCTTATAAAATCTTGATTGTAAAAAATGTCTTTTAAAAAAGTCTTTAAAGTCCGTCCAATTCTAAATAGATTTTTAAAATCTATAAGATTTTTTATCTTAAAAAAATCTTTGAAAATCCTAATCCAAAACACCCCTACAATTTTACACTTTTAACATTTTAAAAAATGTAAAGTGATGTTTATAACTATCGAAGTGATGTAGAGATTTTAAAAGCTTAGATATAATTTTATAATTAATAAATATCTAAGTGAAAGCTTAATTAAATTGTAAAAATTTTAGAAACAAAAAAATTATAATGAAAATTTGAGAAACATAAATCTGGGAACTCTGATTCTTGGTTGCTTAGGGTGTGCATGACAACCATTCTGTTCCCTAGCACTGTTTCTGAAAAGAAACAATTCTTTTATATTTCTGTGCCTTGAACAGTTTCTGAGAAAAAAAAGTGTTTGATAACATGTTCTATTTTTATTCCGAGAATGAGAATTGTGTTTGATAACACAACAAATAATATAATAAAAAATAATTTCTATTAAATATAAAAAAATTTCGAATCATCACTTTCATTTCCATATGGTGTGGTTGTGATGGTGGTGGCGGCGGGTGGCATGGTGGTGGTGGCAGCGGCGGTACGGTAGTGGTTGTGGCAGTGGCGTGGTGAAAATAGTGGGAGTGGTTGTGACGGCAGTGGCTGCGACGATGACGGTGGTAGTGGTGGAGATGACGGCAGTGGCTGCGACAATGGTGGTGGGTATGGTGGTTGGTGGCGGCAACAATTGTAGCAGTGGCATAGTGGTGGTGATGGTGACAGTGGTTGCGACAGTGGTGGTGATGGTAGTGGGCGCCGTGGTGGTGGTAGTGGTGGCGATGAGGGTGGTGGTAGTGGCGTGTGATGGCGATGGTGGCAGTGACGACAGTGGTTGCGATGATGGTGGTGGTGGTTGATGGCGGTAGTTGTGATAGTGGTGGTGACAGTGATGATGATAGTGGCGACAGTGGTGGCAGCGGTGGTAATTGTGGTGGTAGCAGTGACGTGGTGAAGATAGTGGTGATTGTTGTGACAGCAGTGGCTGCGACAATAGTGGTGGGTATGGTGGTTGGTGGAGGCAACAATAGTAGCAGTGGCATGGTGGTGGTGGTGGTGGTGGTGACAGTGGGTGCGGCGGTGGCGGTGGGGGTAGGAGACAGTGGTGGTGGTGGTGGTAGTGGTGGCGATGGCGTGGTGATGGTAGTGGAGAGGGTAGTGTAATGGTGGCGATGGTGGC
The DNA here is from genome assembly GCF_033153095.1 of Gastrolobium bilobum. Classification (NCBI taxonomy): domain Eukaryota; kingdom Viridiplantae; phylum Streptophyta; class Magnoliopsida; order Fabales; family Fabaceae; genus Gastrolobium; species Gastrolobium bilobum. The sequence continues at coordinate 8,226 of NW_026895929.1, read as the reverse complement.
GGTGGTGACAGTAATGGCTGTGACGATGGTGGTGGTGGTTGATGGCGGCGTCAGTGACGGTAGTGGTGGTTGGTGACAGTGGTAGTGATGGTAGTGGTGGCGTCGTGGTGGTGGTAGTGTGGCGATGGGGGTAGTGGCAGTGGCGTGTGATGGCGATGGTGGCGGTGACGGCAATGGTTGCGATGATGGTGGTGGTGGTTGATGGCAGTAGTGGTGGTGACGATGACGGTGATGGTGGTGGTGACGATGACGGTGATAGTGGTGGTGGCGGCGACGACGGTAGTTGTGGTGGTGGTGATGGTGATAGTGATCGGTGGAGGTGGTGGCAATGGTGGCGGTGGCATCGTGGTGGTGAAGGGTGGTGACGACGGCACTAGAGGTACGATGGCGGCGGCGACGATGGTGGCGGCAGTCGTGTCGGGATGATGGTGGTGGTGGTGATGATGGTAGAGGTAGAAAGTGATTGAGAGAGATAAGTGTTTCTCATTTTGTGCCTGGGAACAAAAAAGCAGAAATTTTTTGATTCTTTTTTCTGTTCCCCAGCACAAAAATTAAACCGGTTCATCCCGGTAACAAAAAAATAAATCGGTTTTACCAAACGAGTTCCTGGAAACAGAAATTAAAAAAGAATTGATTCCGAGAAGGTTGTCATGCACACCCTTAAGATACGAGGCCCCCTCCACCAATACCATAAAAGACACCCTCAGGCCTCAACAACAAAACTATACACGACCAAAACTGATTGTTTTCTTTTTTCTTGTTTTTTCTACTCAAACTCTCTGCAATGGCAGAACTCCAAAAGTCACTTGTGATTAAGCTTCATAGGGATGGTGCAAAACGTTCAAGAATAGTCCAAGAAGAGTGCCAACAATTGGAGATCGCTGATTTTCGTTACAAGAAAATGAGAAACGAGGCTTCTGAAATTTCTCCACCAATGAAAATGAGTAGAACAACTGAACACCCACCAACAAAATCTTTCATCAAAGAAAACTCCAGAAGAATGTCAAGAACTGTTTCCCAAGGTTGTGAGTGGAAGAAGGATGGTGCAGAGTGCAAGAAAGAGAATAATCAAAGGGCAGATAACATGGACAGATACAAAAGGATGCAATGTTGGGTGATCTTGAAGAGGTTGGTGGTAGGAAGAGATGGTTGGGCTTTCAAACAACCTCTTGATGTTAAATTCTTGGAGTTTCCTGATAACCCAAAGGTTGTATCCAAGCCAACAGGTTTGAAGGATATTGAGTGCAAGTTGAACAATTGTTTGTATGACAGACCTGAAGAATTTGCAGATGATATGAGGCTTGTATTCTCTTATGCATTGCTATACCCTTCGAGGAGTGAGATTCATAGAATTGCGATGAAGGTTAGTGAGAATTTTGAGAGCGGTTGGAAATCTTTGAAGAAAAAATGGATACGTGAGGAAAAAAAAGTATGTCCAAAGGTTGATAGAGAAGCTGCATACGTTTGAATCAAGAATCCTGGTTAGAGTGTTGTTTTGTACAAAATTGATTCTTGAATTACTAGGTTATAGATTTTGTTTCTTTGAGTTTCATTAAAATGAGGGTTTGTAAAAGTTTAGTCTTTTATTAATCCACACAATTTCACTATTCTAAATTTACACAACTATGCAAGGGTTTAATGAAATCTTGTCTCGATTGAGAGTGATTTTAATGCTGGTGAGTGTTGAGAATTGGGTGGTGGCCAACATCCACCTTTGCAAGCTCTGCTTAAAATCACGCAAAAAGAACAGTTAAAATTGAAAGTGCCTTCATTCATAACCAGATGCTTCATGATAGTTGCTGCAGTGGAATGCATCCTAATGGGTTATATTATATTCATATATAAAAGAAAAAAGAATAGTCTGTTTGGGATATGTTAATGCATAATAATTTCTTCAATCTATGTTAATGCATCCTAATGGGTCATTTAGTCCCTGTTTTAGTAAAAATCTAGTATGAATTAATGTTTGAAACTTGATATGAATGAGGGTGTGAATTTAAAAAAGAAAAAGAAAAAAGAATGATGTATTTTAAATTGAATTTCAATTATTGCTAGCAACATTTTTTCAAATATGTTTGTTAATGTGACTTAGTATGATTTATGGTTTAAAATTGAAAATAATTTATGTATGACTACAAGAGTTTTTGAGAAAATTGAGAACGAAGTAACTTAGAATGATAATCCAATGAATCATTTGGATGACAACTTAATTATCTTTAAAAAAAAATAGAGAGAATAGAAATGCCTTAAGCAAAAACTGGGTGGAGAAGCGAGGATAGAAATAGCTAATCTTTATTGAAGAAAATTTGTTCTTCATAATATTATTATTGTTCGCATTATATTATTTTGAATTATCACTTTGATAAATATGTGTGGAACTTCCATTGCTTTTATTTTCAATCATCAACTCAATGTATTATTATTGTTCTGATTGTGTTATTTTTCTTGGTCATGTGGAACTTATTTCACTCAAGAACTTAATATTCCCTCTTATTTAATAAAGTATTTTTTAAGCTTGTTAGATAATTAATTGCTGAATCTAAAATTACAATTCCAGAACCTAATTATAAATGTTTTTCATTTATGAATTGAATGCATATTAAGCTTTCTTCAAGGACCAGATTAAGTTTATTGTTCATTAAACTCATATTGCGCATTTTTAAATTACTTTTAAAAATACTTTAATCAATATATGAAACAAAATAACATGGATTATAATTTATTAGAAACACCCAAGTTGGATCTTGGAAAGATTTTTTAAACATTAATGTCAGTCTTATTAAATTCTCATCTCCAAAAAAGGAGAGGGAGAGAAAGGATGCTCACATCAATCAAAACATGTTTACAAGCACTATGGTCTGTATATATACGCTAAAAGACACCTTTTCTTTGACAAAATGTTCGATCATGCACCCACCAAGTACAAAAGTTGATAGATCTAGACAACTATACCATGATCCCAACCTCAGCTTTTACAAGAAAGAATAAACAAATGTAGGACTAACAAAGAAAAATTCATAATTATCTCTTACCGCTTTAGTTCAATCATACAATACCATATTTCTTCGATTGTTACTTATAAATGTAAGATCCTTATGCTAGAAAGAATTTAGGGAGATCCTAATGCTTTCTTTAAAGCTTTATCTTCATCTTTCACATCCAAATTCTTTTTCCTTTTTGCCAGTTTTCACAACCAATTCAAAATTGGTGCCAAAATCAATCCTTAATATGTAACCCATAAAGCCATAAACAATACACCCTTGATTAGAAATTCAGCAACATGACTACTTGCATTTTGGAACAGCTTCTTTGTTCTGTTTTGTCCTTAAACCTAAAAATGTTTTGAGAACCATTAAAGCTAAGACCAACAATTCAAAACTCCATTAAAGCTAAAAATGTTTTAAGGTACAATTTAAAGAGACCAAACACCAGCTAGCTTAAGAAAGAAGTGAAAACCTCCACATTCATATCCATTACAGTTATCAGTCCCAGCTAAGAAAAAATAAAGCAGAATATAATACCACGTCCAACGATAAGGGCCTATTGGATTGTGTTCTAGTTTTTTTTGCTCTTAAAATTATTTTGTAGAATAGTTAATAAAATATGTGTTTTATGTGTTTTTCTTGTTTTGTAAGTTAAAAATCAAAACACAAAATAAAAACGACTCAGATATGTTATCTAAATTTGATTATAAAAACTAAAAAGTAGTTAAAATTTTTAGAACTATTTTTACAAAACAGACCTTATCAAATAGGTTTTTTTGTTTTTTTATTGTTCTAAAAATCAAAAAAACTGTTTTTGAAAACAGAATTCAAACAGACCCTAAGATTTCAATTCTCTTTGTTTTAAAAATTTCTTCTCTTTGATGGAAGATTTTATCTTTACTTAAGGTACAATATTGTGGACATAATCTTACCAATAATGGCACCACAATGCATATCTGCATAAGGTTCTTCCCCTGTCAATAACTCCCACATTGAGATGCCAAATGAGAAAACGTCAACCTGTCAAAGTCATTCCACTAGCTAAATGCCTGCCAAAAGATTCATTGATTCCTCTATATTGCTAAACTTCATATGAATGGTCCCAGTTACCTTTTCAGAAACCCGGTTGCTACTACCATTCAACAGCTCCGGTGCCATCCATGGAAGGGTTCCTCGCACACCCCCAGATACAAGGGTATTGCGTTTAATTCTTGATAATCCAAAATCTCCAACCAGGGAAAAAATATTCAACAAACAAAAGTTGTAAAATGAAAAAACAAAAAATATAAGACAGCCCAAGTCTTAGAAAAATTATGTCCAGCTCTATATTCATTAAGTCTCATCACCAATTACTCAAGTAAAATCTTCCTGCATACCTAATCTTTATTGGTCAAAGAGAAACCCATGACAACCTTTATCCAAATTTTTATCTCGTGTCATACGCATGGTGTGGAGTAAAGAATTCAGACTACTTGTAATAGTATCCCAAGCAAACCACCCCTTTCACCCAATAGATAGAGAGAGATCTCCTTGCATGAGATCTTATTGGCCCAAGGGCGGCCACTTCACCCAGCGCCCAATGAGGGCAAAGGCTGCATTATCATTATTTGGTTCCTTTCTCTTTGCTTGCATTATTGAATCAGAATTTTGGGTTCACACATCACTCCTCTATGCGCTGATTGAAGGAGTAAAACACTGCCTTCTCTTTCCTATTCCCTTTGAACGTAACTCAGTCCCTGTTGTCCTCTTGACCGTGAGACACAACAACACAAGAACCATATTCTCTCATTCCTCATTCTTCTATTCGCTGACTTGAAGCCAGCCTCATCAACCTTGTGCGATATTGGTGGAACTTCAAGGCTGCACTCCTATCATTTTATTTATAGACCAAACTCAGCCTCCTTCCCCCTCAAAACCGAAGGCTTCTTGGAGGAGGAACACCTAGAATAACTCTGCATCATCCTCCATTCACCTTTCGGTTCACTCACGGTTAACAAGGAGGACATTGCATTTTGGTAATTTCTCTTACATTGATTCTGTTCCATAAACTGTTCTAGGAGTGGTACATGTTAATCCCAATCAGAATTTTGTGAACTAGGATTTAGCCACTTAAAATTGTTTGGCTGCCCTGTTATTAGAAAGATAATTACACAACACTGCATGTTTTAAATTCTGTTTGGACGGCCTTGAAATTATTCTGTAAGTAGAAGTTGATGTTTAAGGAACTTGGGAACCTAATCCCTTAATATGGTTGAAACCGGTCCTTGGGTAATGAAGGCTGATTAAACGTTACTGATGTTAAAATTGTAGGTATAGCTTGTGTAAGACCTTGTCCCTGCCTTTATACGCCCTATAGGAAATGCTATGGAAATAAACAAATCTTATGCACTTGAATTCTGGACAAAGAATAGACTAAAATTCTGTTTTGGGATATAATAACTTGAATTGGATAATGGCTTGCTGGAAATTCTATCTTAGAAATGATAACGTGAATTGGTTGGTGAACTCTTGGAAAATTTCAAGTATTAGCAATTAGGGAACTAGATTAAGGAATTTTATCTTGATTGTATTGATAATTTTGTAGACAACATGTAAAGGTCTAATAAAGTACCCTTGAGCTTGAGGAAAAAGGGTCATGTTAGTAAATAAACTTTATGCACCTAGTTACTAGCCTAAAACCAAATCTGCATGTGTAGGTTCCTTGGAAGTTTTGTCACTTGTTAACGAATGTTAGGATAAAACGTAGGCAGTAACATAATAAGCAATTGGAAGCATTATATCTGGTTGACACCAAACTGTCTATGTACCATAGCAGGGGTAGACAGCTTGAATTAGGCCACTTAATGACCCCTAAACCGTATAGCTAATTGAGGTACATGATAAATTAGTAGCCTCTAGGAGATGGTCATAAAACCAGGGTACATGCATAAGGAATTTGAAGTTCGATACTAATTAACAATGGAGGAAAAATTAAAGCAATCAAGTAAGGAATTAATTTAGTATTTGAAGCTTGGCATTTCAGTTGGAACTTTAGGAATTGGCAGCGTGGAAATTACATTTGTTGTATAGGAAATAATAAAACAAAATTCTGTTTGGTAATTGATTTAATTAGGTGCAAAGACTTCTAAACCTCGGGGAACTCTATGTGATGTATATGGTGTCATGAAATAAATTCTGATTGAATATATATATATATCTATTTGATTAGGTGCGCAAGATCCTAGCTCATTGGATTGTTTGATTGATATTTGGCTGTCGGAATAATGCTTGGACTCACAAGGTATGTGTAGGCGGTATTACCTTCTGTGACTATTGGCTAGTGTATGGAATTGTGATATGTTGCTCACATTTGTTCTATGAATGTTATGATGATGATGAGCCAATGGTAAGAATATGAAAGGATGATATGATATATGCATGCACTTTACATCATAAGACATTTTTCTGTTGGGTGCGATTGCATAACATGGCATGTATACTTGATTCATGACATCTTGAATATATATATATTTGTATTGAGGACATGTGACTGAGCATGCATCATATAGGCATGCCTGGTACCAGGAGAGGGGACACTTGGCTTCAGTCCGCATAGGTTCCACAGTGGGATTCACCTTCATGGGAGCCATTAGGAATACCCACTGTGATGCTACGCGCACGACGGTGCTATGAGCGTAAAGGAAAAAAGGGCGTTATATACGCGTTATGATATATGATGAAAAGGATTAAATGTTTGAAGTGACTATTTATGATTTTGTGCCTAGTTAATATTGTTGCATTATGGTTTTGTTGCCACACTACTGGGATTTTCTCTCACCCCTTTGGGGCTGCTATTTTTACAAAATGGCAGGACGACGTAAAAGCTTTTGAGGACTTGGATATTTGCTGTTGGCTTCTACTGTTTGGGCATGCTGCTATTGATGTGATATTTTATGGATGACTGTATGAAATTGAGAAGCTTTTATTACTGTGAACTATGATTTTATTATTGCATTACGATTTTATGACCAGCAAGTATTTTGGAAACAGATGTTGAAACGTTTGCGAAAAGGATTTTGACATGTTATCTAAATGCTGAGTTTTGAAAAGTCTTTGCGAGCACTTTGTAAGTTGTCGTACTGGGGCTACGGACCTCCGATTTTCTTATAATTTATATGCACGCGTAGCCCCAGGTGTCTAGTTTCATTATATATAAACCTTGTAAAGAAATTCTGAAAGATCGATTTATTATGAATTTTACCAGCCAGGACATTTGTGATATTTCCACTACTTTCTCTCTTATTTTGCGAGTTACGTACCAAGCAGTTTCATAGACACAATAAATATTGACCAGCATAAAGACCCACTTCTAGTGTTTCGTAATCCATATTGTATCATAACAGGACTCCTTTTTTTTTCTTTTTCTGGTAAATGTATCATAATATAACTTTAATTGTACAACGATTACCTTGACACTACCTAAAACAATGAAATGATACCTCCCCCTAACATAATTCCAGATAAAATTACAATGAAATCATCAAAGACCAAAACATCAATATGATAATAAAAACATTCATTCTTGAAATATTCCATTCCATATAAAATGATAATAAAAACATTCATTCTTAATATGATCTACAAGGTGTGTGTGTTTAGCTAAAAAATGGAACATGGAACAATTTCCAAATTCAACACACCAAGCCTGTGATCTGGAATATTCTAAGAGACTTTGGGTCTTCTAACTTCTTTTGTAGAATTTTCCTTCTCGGCTTCCTCAAGTAATAAATCTTATTCCATTCAAAAGTCCACAATTTCTCTTTCCAGTCTCCACCACATTTATGGCTTGACTACATTGTTGAATATCATCAAGATAAACACCATAGATTGGTAGAGACTTCCACTGAAAACAAATGGACCACTGGTTTATTCTCTAAGATTCTAACACGACCCTCAAATGGTTGGGTTCAAAGTATGGATAAAGCACAGATGAACAATACCTTGTGCTGAAATGTAATATAATAATAATAATGAAGAATGGGGTTGGTAAAGATCAAACATAAAGATATAGAAGGGAGAGGGAGAGGGAATGAGGGATGAAGGGACAACGAGAGTGAATTTGGATTTAACCCTAGTCTCTCTCACCCCTCCACTTAAATTATAGGAAGTAACATTAAACCTATGGGTAAATAGAGATGTAAAATATGTATGTTATCATAATACAAAATGGCATTGAAAAGAAAATTGCACTGAAGACTCACCA
>NW_026895928.1:0-10153 GCF_033153095.1 Gastrolobium bilobum | reverse complement strand
ATTTTGCTTTGGCTAACTAATACTTTGGCTTATTTTTTTTATTTTTTCATTTTGCAAGAGCAGAAACCTAGTGCAGTGGGAAATGTATGCAGTAACAGATTGATGTCAAATACAAAATGTCAGAGGTGGACTCCAACACTCAAGCAGCTTTAGATTCTTGGGCGAATATTTGAGGAGGGGAAGGGGAAGGGAATTACAAACAAGGAAAAAATCATGGAGATAACTGCTGAACTGAGCCAAGTGTTAGTGAAAATCCATAAAGGGGTGACTGGCGAGAAAATAACAAAAATTTGGGTTGATTTTAGAGCAGTCTATGAAGCAATGGCTTTACTAAAGATATCCCGTACAATAAATATATCTCATTTGGTATAAGGTAATATTGTTTTTATAATATTATATTAATTTAAGATATTAATTAATAATATTTATATTTTAGAACCATTGACTTGTGAATAGGATATGCGGACTTTAATTAATCAAATACGGACCGGTTAGTGTGGATTTGGATGGGCAAACCCATTGGAGTTTACTTATACGCACATTATATGCACAACTTTTTTTTGTTTGTTTTGGTAAATACGCACAACTTTATAAGGGTGGTGGTTTTCAATCACATAGAAATTTAAAGGTTATTACATTAAGTTAATGGAGTCGATAATTTCGTATACTCGATGTTATGAATTCCAAACGAATTATCCCTTTAACAATCTCTAAACATGTATACTTTTTGGGTATTCTAAATTAATAATGAACTATGGAATTAAGGATTAATTTCAATAAGTCACCAACTAAGAATTCTATAAAAATTTTAATACTTGACACATACCCCGGGCAAGTTTTTGTAAGGTTAACCCTCAGAATAATTATTCTTAGGTTTAAAGTTCAAAAAAAATATTTGTTAAAACACTCCTTTCATCATGAACTCTAAAATAAAGTATAATTTTGACTTCAACTACTATTTTTTTAATATATTTATTGAATCATCAATTATTCAACTAATCAAGTTCAAGCACAACATTTGTCATAACCCTAATCTATTTTAGGCTAATAGTACTTACAATTAAAGTTATTGTAATTTATGAGAGTTGACGAGATTCGTCATTATATTGTATTTACGGAAATAAATTAAAAACCACATATTCCTCTTATTACCCTTTTCAATTTGATGTAATATTTGGCGCCAATCCCACGGTAACATCCACCATATCATAAAGTATCAAAGACAGAATAACAACGGAACACCGTATTCATCATGATGCTATTAGTGTTAATAACTATGTTGCCTGTAACTTTATGACACCATATAAATTATAAATATTGAATAGCACGATACAAACAAGACAATGAGTATACGTTATATTGGGAGATAATTATGTAGGAAACTGTTTCCCTCAACTCGATGTGGAAGCGTTTGCAAGTTAGAGTTAAGAGCTCGGCAATGTCTGCTTGAGTCATCAGGTCGTCTTGCGCAGCGAAATATTTTTTTTTTGCAGAAGAGAGAGATAGAGAAGAATACAATCAAATTGTTTAATGTGAGAAAACTTTCTTCAATATGAAGAAGTAAAAACCCACTGACACTAGTCCAGAATCAAACTTTCACTATGAATAATGGGTTACAATTAATCAAACTTCACCAAAAAATGGTGGTACACTCAAACTTTCCTAAGGAGATCTAACACTCAAGCTTTTCCCTAGAGGTGCTCACAAATTTTAAGCTCTAAGCTTTTCTTCAAGTCTTTAACCCCTCACTCTCACACACCACAAACTTATATAGAGGAGGAAGAGAAATTCTAAAAGTAATTATGGAACATAGGGAGACAAGGGTACAACCTTGAGCAACTCAAAGGTGTGCTCTTGAGTCTTGTGCAGCATTAAAAGAAGGAATAACTTCCAACAAATCACCTCCTTCTGACTTCAATGTGTTGGCATTAGCAGCAACCCGACACTGTTACAGCAGTCTTCGAATTTCTTGCTGGTACCGGTTTAGTCATCATGTTGAACCAATTCAGGTCGGTGTGCACCTTGACGAGTTCGAGTTGTCCACCATCCACCACATCCTGGATCTAGTGATACCTCACATCAATATGTTTAGTGAGGAAGTGATAGGTCGAGTTCTTCGCTAGATGAATAGAGCTTTGATTGTCACATTTCAGCTCGTGCTTGTCTTGATTATGACCGAGTTCAGAGAGAAACTTCTTCATCCATAATAATTCCTTACAAGCCTCAGTGCTATGTATTCGGCCTCGCTTGTTGAAAGTGCCACACATTTCTTTAGTTTTGATTGCCAGGAGACAACTCTTCCTGTAAATGTCATCAAATAACCAGTAGTCGACTTCCTAGAGTCGGCATTTTCCCCTAAGTCAGCATCCATAAAGCCCACTAGCTCGACCTTACCTTCTCCAAAGCGGAGGCATAAACTTTTTGTTCCTCTGAGATACTTGAAGATCCACTTCACTTCTTTTCAGTGTTCTTTGTCGGGGTTGGGCAGATATCGGCTCACAACTCCAATTGCATACGCCAAGTTGGGTTTCGTAAAAACCATTGCATACATCAATCTTTATGTGGATTAGTATGGGATCTTTAGCATCTCGTCTTTTTCTTCATCAGATCTGGGGCACTGCTTCTGGCTCAGCTTTATGTGTCCGGACAAGGGGGTGCTCACTATTTTGACTTTGTCCATGCTAAATCTTTTCAGGATCTTCTCTATGTATTTTTATTGACTTAGCCACAGTAGCTTTCTATGTCGGTCTCTAACAATTTTGATTCCAAGTATTTGCTTTGCAAGGCTGAGGTCCTTCATCGCGAAGGATGAGCTCAACGCCTTCTTCAGGGCGGCTATTCTCTATTGTTTTGTCCTACAATAAGCATGTTGTCAATGTATAAAAGAAAAAATAAAAAATCTCCAACTTCATACCTCTTGACAAACACGCAATGGTCGGCTTTAGTCTTCACAAACCTGTGATCAGTCATAAAAGATTCAGATTTCTTGTACCAATGCTGAGGTGCTTGTTTAAAGCCATATAGGCTCTTATTCAAACGACAGACCAAGTCTTCTTTTCCTGGAGCTTGAAACCCTTCAGGTTGCTCCATATAAATTTCCTCTTCAAGGTCGCCGTGAAGGAATGTCGTCTTCACACCCATCTGTTATACTTCGAGGTCCATTGATGCCACCATGGCTAACATGGTTTGGATCGAAGTCATTTTCACAACAAAAGAGAAAATCTCCTCAAAACCAACTCCTTTCTTTTGATTGCAGCCTTTCACCATAATCCTGGCCTTGTATCCCGGCTTCTGGCTGTTTTCCTCATGCTTAATTTTGTAAACCCACTTGTTCTTCAGAGCTCGTCTTCCTTGAGGTAGCTTGGTCAACTCACAATTCTGATTTTCATCCAAGGACTTTATCTCATCCTACATTGCCTTCTCCCATTCAATCTTGTTTGAGCTCGTCATGGCTTCATCATAACCTTGTGGTTCACTGTTGCGGATCTAGCAAGTGTACTAGTCGAACAAGTAATAAAATGATGAGTAAAGATCGTTCCCACGAGGATTTGTGTCAAGCACCGACTAACCATATATACTTGAGTTGAATCAAACAAAAGTTCATAGATTGCATAGATTTCTTGTCACCAGAAACTACACTGAATTGAATTAAAACTTGATAAATAAATAAAATGTAAATTATAATGTAAACAAGTAGTCAGATGTCAATTTCCCTCAACAATAAACTCATGTAAAAATCGATCATATGATGAATTCTCTTTCATGTGATGTTAATCAACCTTTTACTTATCATCAAGATGTAATCCCTTACTACCCTGATAGATACATTAATCAGAAACCCCAATCCCTTGATGATTCCTTTCTTAATACATGCATTAAACACTAAGGTCTTAAAATTACATCAGAATTCTAGCATCAATCCCTTGAATACTAGAATCCTGATGTTATTGATTTATTTGATTTGATTATTGATATTTTTTAAATTTATGATTTGATTATTGATTTATTTCTTTTTTTAAGTAAGAATTTAAATATCTTAAATTTTAAATTTTAAAATTTTCTTAAAAAAGGAAAGAAAAAATTAATCATCAACTATAATTAATGGAAATAAATTTGCCATTTTTGCAATGGATGTGCAATTGTGCATAATCCTATCAAACGTTCATCTGTTATACAAAATCATTCTCGTATGATCCGTGCAAGTTTCATGTGGCATGTCAATTTTATGAGACAAATTTCATAATTTAATCACCCTAGCCAATAACAAATTTCAAAAATTAATTAAAATATGTTTTTTTTTTAAATCACACTGGTTACAATTGATTATTGATTGATTGATTTTTTAAGAAATAATTCAAATATTAAAAATTATATCTAATACTTGAATCTTTCTTAAAAAAGGAAAGAAAAAATTAATCACCAACTATAATTAATGATAATAAATTTACCATTCCCGAATTTCACAAAATTTAAAAAACAAAATACAAACTTGAAATTTATTTATAATATTAATTTAATAACCATATCATTTATTATTTTAATTATTATTTAATAATTATTATTTATAATGCTAATCGATAATTCTACGAAATAAGAAAATAAAATAAAATTTGGGATGAATAATGTGCATGTGCATAATTCTATCTAACACCCATCTCTTATACAAAACCAGTCTTGTATGATTCATGCAAATTTCATCTCTGTCATGCTAATCAAACAAGACTGATATTGTGATTTAGTCACCCTATACAAAAGGTGAATAATAAATTTCAAAAGTAAATTAAAGTAGTTTTTTTTTAAATGCATTGGTTATAGTTTATTATGGATTATTGATTTATTTAAAAATTTTGATTTGATTTTTGATTTATTTATATTTTTAAGAAAGAATTCAAATATTTTAAATTATATCAAATGTTTGAATAGGAAAGAAAAAAATTAACCATCAATTATAATTAATCATAATGAATTTAACATTTCAAATTTAAAAAAAAATTCAAAAATCACGCCTTAAATTTATTATAATATCAGTTATTTTTTAACAAGATAAATTTAATACTAATTTATAATAATAATAAATTAGTGTCCCAAATTTGGTGTCCCAAATTTATTATAATATCAATTATCAATTATTTTTTGAATCACAGGTGGTGTCCCAAATTAAAAATGGTGTCCCAAGAACACGCACTGTTAAATTGAAATTTTAATAATTAATAATAACAAAATTATGACTTTAAGAGAATTATTCCATAATCATGACAACCTAAGTGACCACTAGTATAAAAATACATAAAAATGGTAGTTTGGACCAAATGAGCTCATAAAAAATTATAGCTATTGAAGATTTTACATACTTGTGTTTGATGGCACCTCATAAACACAAATCATCTCACCAGAACATGGGATATGGTATGTAAGAATCTGAATCCAAGTACTGCAAGTCTTCAGGGTTCTGAAAGCACAATTGTTTATCCCATGTAGTTACATTAGGTTGGGACTGATATTCCTCCTTCTCTATTTCTGATTCAGTGCTACCCTCTGTCAGGTTATGCTGTTTTCTTTTCTTTTCAGTCGAGCTCGCTTGTTCTGAAACCAATTATAAACATTTCTTTCAGATATTTGGCCATGCTGGCTCAGTTCAGCAGTTATCTCCTTGATTTTCTCCTTGTTTGTAAATCCCTTCCCCTTCCCCTCCTCAAATATTCGCCCAATCCAACTGCTCATAAGGTCCGTATGCTATGTATTTGTTTTGGTCTATAAATGTTCGTTTTTTTTTTCATCATTTTTCTTTCCTTTGCCTGTGTTAATTTTTCAGACAAATCTTGATTGCTGAATTTTCTATCTCTTCCACAAGGACAGACATGCAGCATAGACAGATAGTGAATCTGATGGAATGGCAGAAACAGGTTCAGAATGAGAATGTTGATGCCAACAATGGGAAGGTTATAATGACTGACGAGCAGTTGGAAACTCTAAGTAAACAAATTGCCAACAATGGGAAGATTATTATGACTAATGAGCAGTTGGAAACTCTGAGGAAACAAATCGCAGCTTATGCCAACATTTCAGAGCAACTACTTCAGAAGCACAAAACACTCTCAGTTCAGTGCAATCTTTCATTTTCATTTTGCATATTCTTCTTCTTCTTTGTGGAAATGCTTAGTTACCACCTTATCGTAATTGTCCAATATTTATTGCTCTAAGACGCCTCATTTTGCTCTCCAAAATCATTTCTTTTGTGAAAACTTTTATACATTGAGTATGTCTGTCAATGTATTTATTTGTATTCCTCCTTCAATTTTCTACTTTTAGCCATCAACTTTTAAGTTTGAAAAACGATTAAATGTAAGCCACTGATAAAGTTTGTGGATTCCAATTGAGGAGTACAAATTGTACGTAATGGGTATTCTCTTATCAAAAAAGGACAAAAAATGAATATAGGAGGAAATAATCACAAAGACAGAGATGATGTAAATGTATTTACTTTTCTTTTTTAGTATTTAGTAAAGTATGTACCGAAATACTCACTATTCTCGTATTAGCATTGAAAATATTTTGCTTTTTTTCCTTGCATTTTGCTTTGGCTAACTAATACTTTGGCTTATTCATTCTAATCGTGTACTCAGAAGTGTAGTGGGAAATGTATGCAGTGACCCATTGATGTCAAATACAAAATGTCATGGTGGTCACAGACCCAGAAAAATAAAACCTGGTTGATTTTTTCCTTGCATTTTGCTTTGGCTAACTAATACGTTGGGTTATTTTTTTCAGTTACCGAGCAGAAACCTAGTGGAATAGTGGGAGATATATGCAGTGACCCATTAACCCACAAGAGGTGGACTCCAACACTCAAGCAGCTTCAGATTCTTGGGCGAATATTTGAGGAGGGGAAAGGGATGGGAATTACAAACAAGGAAAAAATCAAGGAGATAACTACTGAACTGAGCCAGCATGGCCAAATATCTGAAAGTAATATTTATAATTGGTTTCAGAACAAGCGAGCTCGACTGAAAAGAAAACAGCATAAGTAGCACTGAATCAGAAATAGAGAAGGAGGAATATCAGTCCCAACCTAATGTAACTACATGGGATAAACAATTGTGCTTTCAGAACCCTGAAGACTTGCAGTACTTGGATTCAGATTCTTACATACCATATTCCATGTTCTGGTCAGATGATTTGTGTTTATGAGGTGCCATCAAACACAAGTATGTAAAATCTTCAATAGCTATAATTTTTTATGAGCTCATTTGGTCCAAACTACCCTTTTTATGTATTTTTATACTAGTGGTCACTTAGGTTATCATGATTATGGAATAATTCTCTTAAAGTCATACTTTTGTTATTATTAATTATTAAAATCTCAATTTAACAGTGCGTGTTCTTGGGTTTTTAATTTGGGACACCACATGTGATTCAAAAGCTGATTTCATAAACTGGAAATTATTGCAAAATAATTAAAATATTTTAGTTCTACACAAAATTGACTTTTTCCAAACAAAATAAAAAATTTAATAAGAATTAAGTCACATGTGACCGCATAAAAGAGTATTAGGGTGTTTCTTATAAGGAAAATGTTACTCTTCAGCTGTAGAAAATCAAGAGGAGTTATCTGCTGCAATCACATGTTTTTCAGAAAATAGAACTGTATCCTGGAAAAATATGTGTCAACTGAAGGTAACTTCTCTCCAACAATATGAGATTAATAGAACCCTTCTTATAATGTCGGTTAATAAACCGCTACCAATGCCTTTTTTAATTTAAAAAATTATTTTAATTCAGTTTTGAAATATGTTATTGATCTTTTGCATAGGGCGATTAAATCACAAAATCAATCTCGTATGATTGACATGATAGAAATGAAACTCGAATTGGATCATACGATGCTTGTTTTACATAAGAGATGAGCGTTTGATACGATTATATACATGTATATTATCCATTTCAAAGTTTATATTTTTATATTTTATTTTCTTATTTCGTGTAATTATCAATTACAGTTATAAATAATTAATATTATATAATACTCAAAATAAAATTATTATTATTATAAAATTAGTATTAAATTTATCTTGTTAAAAAATAATTGATATTACAATAAATTTAAGGGATGATTTTTGAATTTTTTTAAATTTGAAATGTTAAATTTATTATGATTAATTATAATTGATGGTTAATTTTTTCTTTCCTATTCAAACATTTGATATAATTTAAAATATTTGAATTCTTTCTTAAAATTATAAATAAATCAATAATCCATAATAAACTATAACCAATGCATTTTACAAAAAAAAAACTGCTTTAATTTACTTTTGAAATTTATTATTCACCTTTTGTATAGGGTGACTAAAGCACGACATAAGTCTTGTTTGATTAGCATGGCAGAGATGAAATTTGCATGAATCGTACAAGACTGATTTTGTATAAGAGATGGGTGTTAGATAGAATTATGCACATGCACATTATTCATCCCAAATTTTATTTTATTTTCTTATTTCGTATAATTATCGATTAGCATTATAAATAATAATTAAAATAATAAATGATATGGTTATTAAATTAATATTATAAATAAATTTCAAGTTTGTATTTTGTATTTTTGAATTTTCTGAAATTCGAGAATGGTAAATTTATTATCATTAATTATAGTTGGTGATTAATTTTTTCTTTCCTTTTTTAAGAAAGATTCAAGTATTAGATATAATTTGGAATTTTTGAATTATTTCTTAAAATATTAATCAATCAATAATCAATTGTAACCATTGTGATTAAAAAAAAACATATTTTAATTAATTTTTGAAATTTGTTATTGGCTAGGGTGATTAAATTACGAAATCCGTCTCATAAGATTGACATGCCACTTAAAACTTGCACGGATCATAAGAGACTGATTTTGTATAACAGATGAACGTTTGATAGGATTATGCACAATTGCACATCCATTGCAAAAATGTCAAATTTATTTCCATTAATTATAGTTGTTGATTAATTTTTTCTTTCCTCTTTTAAGAAAAGTTTAAAGTTTAAAATTTAAGATATTTAAATTCTTACTTAAAAAAAGAAATAAATCAATAATCAAATCATAAATTTAAAAATATCAATAATCAAATCAAATAAATCAATAGCCAATAATCAATTGTAAACTGTGTATTCTTTTTAAAAAAAAATACTAGTTTAATTCACTTTTGAAACCCTAAGTAAACAAATTGCCAACAATGGGAAGATTATTTTACTAATGAGCAGTTGGAAACACTGAGGAAACAAATCGCAGCTTATGCCAACATTTGAGAGCAACTACTTCAGAAGCACAAAACATTTTCAGTAGTCAGTGACTTAGTATATGCCCCTTTTTTCAAAATTAGCATTAAATTCATTTTATAAAATATTAATTAATATAGTTATGATAATTGATTTATTTCTACTTTTAGGAAAGAATTCAAATATTTCAAATTATATCTAATATTTGAATATCTTTTAAAAAAAAGGAAAGAAAAACTAAATCATCAACTATAATTAATGATGCTAAATTTACCATTTTCAAATTTTAAAAAATTCAAAATTCAAAATTCAAGCCTGAAATTTATTTATTTTTTAACAAAATAAATTTAATACTAACTTTTTAAACTAAAAATAATAATATTTTTTATTTTAATTATTACATAATAATAATTATTTATAACGCTAATTGATAATTTAACGAAATAAGAAAATAAAATATAAGAAAATAAAATTTGGGATGGATAACGTGCATGTGTATAATCCCATCAAACGTTCATCTCTTATACAAAATCAGTCTCGTATGATTCATGCAAATTTCATCTGTACCATGTCAATCATAGGAGACTGATTTTGGATATAGTCATAGTAAACATAAGGTTTTAAAAGTGAATTAAACTAGTATTTTTTTTAAAAGAATACATAGGTTACAATTGATTATGTTACATTAGGAGAATTAAAGGTACAGCTACATAGCAGTTACATTAGGAGCATTAGGAGTAGCTTTTATTAGGAGAATTGAAGTGGCAATTGTTAGCCATTGACGTGTCATTGAATTAGGCAGGAAACAGTTTAGGAGTTTGGGGTCCATGTATTAAAGGCATAACTGTAACCGATGAGAATTCATTCAAGAATTAATCAGAAACGTTATTCTTTTGTT